>NC_090445.1:643405246-643548636 GCF_031143425.1 Pleurodeles waltl | reverse complement strand
AATGAATTGCTGTATATCCGGTATACAATAAAAACCCATTGCAAGGTGCAGCTCCTTTATTGGCTCTGGGTACCTAGGGTTCAGCAGACGTAACGGTATATTGCTTTTCAAAATCTGACATCGCAGGAAAAACTTACAGAGTAAAAAGTGCAGAGAAATGGCTGGTTTTTTTTTACCTCAATTTTAATATTCTTTTATTTCTGGTGTTATTTTCTGTAGAAACTCTTGTGAGATCTACGCAAGCGACCTGTTGCTGAATTCAAAATGTTGTCTTCTTTTCAGAAATGTTTAGCTGCCCAGGATCCAGAATTGGTTTCACACCTATTTCTATCACTAACTGGAAGGAGGCTAAAAGCCAAAAAATAGTAAAAATTGGGGATGTCCCAGTAAAATGACAAAAATTGTGTTGAAAATGTGGTTTTCTGATTCAAATCTGCCTCTTCTTGAAAGCTAGGAAGATTGTGATTATAGCACCGCAAACCCTTTGTTGATGCCATTTTCAGGGGAAAAAACTGAAGCCTTTTTCTGCAGCCCTTCTTTCCCATTTAGTTTTCAAAAATATATAGGTTTGCTAGGTTTCCCTAGGTGCCAGCTGAGCTACAGGCCAAAATCCACAGCTAAGTGCTTTGCAAAAACAGTTCAGTTTTTTGGGGGAAAATGTAATGTGTCCACGTTGTGTTTTGGGGCATTTTCCTGTTGTGGGTACTAGGCCTACCCACACAAGTGAGGTATCAGTTTTATCAGGAGACTTGGGGGGATTGCTGGGTGGAAGGAAATTTGTGGCTCCTCTCAGATACCAGAACTTTCTATAACTGAAATGTGAGAAAAAGGGGTTTTTGTCCCAAACATTGAGGTTTACAAAGGATTCTGGGTAACAGAACCTGGTGAGAGCCCCACAAGTCACCCCATCCTGGATTTCCCTAGGTGTCTAGATTTCAGAAATGCACAGGATTGGTACGTTTCCCTAGGGGTCGGCTGAGCTAGAGGCCAAAATCCACAGCTGGGCACTTTCCAAAAACCACGTCAGATTTCAGTGTAAAAATGTGATGTGTCCATGTGGCATTTCCTCTCGCGAGCACTAGGCACACAAGTGAGGAACCATTTTTTATCAGGAGACCTGGGGGAACACAGAATAGCAGAACAAGTGTTATTGGCCCTTGTCTTTCTCTACATTTTTTCCTTCGTAATGTAAGAAAGTGTGTAAAAAAAGATGTCTATTTAAGGAATGCCCTGTAATTCACATGCTAGTATGGGGACCCTGGAATTCAGAGATATGCAAATAATTACTGCTTCTCACCTTATCTTTTGCCCATTTTGGAAAACCTATTTTTCACTCTTTATATTTCATCAAATGAATTGCTGTATATCCGGTTATACAATAAAAACCCATTGCGAGGTGCAGCTCCTTTATTGGCTCTGGGTACCTAGGGTTCAGCAGACGTAACGGTATATTGCTTTTCAAAATCTGACATCGCAGGAAAAACTTACAGAGTAAAAAGTGCAGAGAAATGGCTGGTTTTTTTACCTCAATTTTAATATTCTTTTATTTCTGGTGTTATTTTTCTGTAGAAACTCTTGTGAGATCTACGCAAGCGACCTGTTGCTGAATTCAAAATGTTGTCTTCTTTTCAGAAATGTTTAGCTGCCCAGGATCCAGAATTGGTTTCACACCTATTTCTATCACTAACTGGAAGGAGGCTAAAAGCCAAAAAATAGTAAAAATTGGGGATGTCCCAGTAAAATGACAAAATTGTGTTGAAAATGTGGTTTTCTGATTCAAATCTGCCTCTTCTTGAAAGCTAGGAAGATTGTGATTATAGCACCGCAAACCCTTTGTTGATGCCATTTTCAGGGGAAAAAACTGAAGCCTTTTTCTGCAGCCCTTCTTTCCCATTTTAGTTTTCAAAAATATATAGGTTTGCTAGGTTTCCCTAGGTGCCAGCTGAGCTACAGGCCAAAATCCACAGCTAAGTGCTTTGCAAAAAACAGTTCAGTTTTTTTGGGGGAAAATGTGATGTGTCCACGTTGTGTTTTGGGGCATTTCCTGTTGTGGGTACTAGGCCTACCCACACAAGTGAGGTATCAGTTTTATCAGGAGACTTGGGGGGGATTGCTGGGTGGAAGGAAATTTGTGGCTCCTCTCAGATACCAGAACTTTCTATAACTGAAATGTGAGAAAAAGGGGTTTTTGTCCCAAACATTGAGGTTTACAAAGGATTCTGGGTAACAGAACCTGGTGAGAGCCCCACAAGTCACCCCCATCCTGGATTTCCCTAGGTGTCTAGATTTCAGAAATGCACAGGATTGGTACGTTTCCCTAGGGGTCGGCTGAGCTAGAGGCCAAAATCCACAGCTGGGCACTTTCCAAAAACCACGTCAGATTTCAGTGTAAAAATGTGATGTGTCCATGTGGCATTTCCTCTCGCGAGCACTAGGCACACAAGTGAGGAACCATTTTTTATCAGGAGACCTGGGGGAACACAGAATAGCAGAACAAGTGTTATTGGCCCTTGTCTTTCTCTACATTTTTTCCTTCGTAATGTAAGAAAGTGTGTAAAAAAGATGTCTATTTAAGGAATGCCCTGTAATTCACATGCTAGTATGGGGACCCTGGAATTCAGAGATATGCAAATAATTACTGCTTCTCACCTTATCTTTTGCCCATTTTGGAAAACCTATTTTTCACTCTTTATATTTCATCAAATGAATTGCTGTATATCCGGTATACAATAAAAACCCATTGCAAGGTGCAGCTCCTTTATTGGCTCTGGGTACCTAGGGTTCAGCAGACGTAACGGTATATTGCTTTTCAAAATCTGACATCGCAGGAAAAACTTACAGAGTAAAAAGTGCAGAGAAATGGCTGTTTTTTTTACCTCAATTTTAATATTCTTTTATTTCTGGTGTTATTTTCTGTAGAAACTCTTGTGAGATCTACGCAAGAGACCTGTTGCTGAATTCAAAATGTTGTCTTCTTTTCAGAAATGTTTAGCTGCCCAGGATCCAGAATTGGTTTCACACCTATTTCTATCACTAACTGGAAGGAGGCTAAAAGCCAAAAAATAGTAAAAATTGGGGATGTCCCAGTAAAATGACAAAATTGTGTTGAAAATGTGGTTTTCTGATTCAAATCTGCCTCTTCTTGAAAGCTAGGAAGATTGTGATTATAGCACCGCAAACCCTTTGTTGATGCCATTTTCAGGGGAAAAAACTGAAGCCTTTTTCTGCAGCCCTTCTTTCCCATTTTAGTTTTCAAAAATATATAGGTTTGCTAGGTTTCCCTAGGTGCCAGCTGAGCTACAGGCCAAAATCCACAGCTAAGTGCTTTGCAAAAAACAGTTCAGTTTTTTGGGGGAAAATGTAATGTGTCCACGTTGTGTTTTGGGGCATTTCCTGTTGTGGGTACTAGGCCTACCCACACAAGTGAGGTATCAGTTTTATCAGGAGACTTGGGGGGGATTGCTGGGTGGAAGGAAATTTGTGGCTCCTCTCAGATACCAGAACTTTCTATAACTGAAATGTGAGAAAAAGGGGTTTTTTGTCCCAAACATTGAGGTTTACAAAGGATTCTGGGTAACAGAACCTGGTGAGAGCCCCACAAGTCACCCCATCCTGGATTTCCCTAGGTGTCTAGATTTCAGAAATGCACAGGATTGGTACGTTTCCCTAGGGGTCGGCTGAGCTAGAGGCCAAAATCCACAGCTGGGCACTTTCCAAAAACCACGTCAGATTTCAGTGTAAAAATGTGATGTGTCCATGTGGCATTTCCTCTCGCGAGCACTAGGCACACAAGTGAGGAACCATTTTTTATCAGGAGACCTGGGGGGAACACAGAATAGCAGAACAAGTGTTATTGGCCCTTGTCTTTCTCTACATTTTTTCCTTCGTAATGTAAGAAAGTGTGTAAAAAAGATGTCTATTTAAGGAATGCCCTGTAATTCACATGCTAGTATGGGGACCCTGGAATTCAGAGATATGCAAATAATTACTGCTTCTCACCTTATCTTTTGCCCATTTTGGGAAAACCTATTTTTCACTCTTTATATTTCATCAAATGAATTGCTGTATATCCGGTATACAATAAAAACCCATTGCGAGGTGCAGCTCCTTTATTGGCTCTGGGTACCTAGGGTTCAGCAGACGTAACGGTATATTGCTTTTCAAAATCTGACATCGCAGGAAAAACTTACAGAGTAAAAAGTGCAGAGAAATGGCTGGTTTTTTTACCTCAATTTTAATATTCTTTTATTTCTGGTGTTATTTTCTGTAGAAACTCTTGTGAGATCTACGCAAGCGACCTGTTGCTGAATTCAAAATGTTGTCTTCTTTTCAGAAATGTTTAGCTGCCCAGGATCCAGAATTGGTTTCACACCTATTTCTATCACTAACTGGAAGGAGGCTAAAAGCCAAAAAATAGTAAAAATTGGGGATGTCCCAGTAAAATGACAAAATTGTGTTGAAAATGTGGTTTTCTGATTCAAATCTGCCTCTTCTTGAAAGCTAGGAAGATTGTGATTATAGCACCGCAAACCCTTTGTTGATGCCATTTTCAGGGGAAAAAAACTGAAGCCTTTTTCTGCAGCCCTTCTTTCCCATTTTAGTTTTCAAAAATATATAGGTTTGCTAGGTTTCCCTAGGTGCCAGCTGAGCTACAGGCCAAAATCCACAGCTAAGTGCTTTGCAAAAAACAGTTCAGTTTTTTGGGGGAAAATGTGATGTGTCCACGTTGTGTTTTGGGGCATTTCCTGTTGTGGGTACTAGGCCTACCCACACAAGTGAGGTATCAGTTTTATCAGGAGACTTGGGGGGGATTGCTGGGTGGAAGGAAATTTGTGGCTCCTCTCAGATACCAGAACTTTCTATAACTGAAATGTGAGAAAAAGGGGTTTTTGTCCCAAACATTGAGGTTTACAAAGGATTCTGGGTAACAGAACCTGGTGAGAGCCCCACAAGTCACCCCATCCTGGATTTCCCTAGGTGTCTAGATTTCAGAATGCACAGGATTGGTACGTTTCCCTAGGGGTCGGCTGAGCTAGAGGCCAAAATCCACAGCTGGGCACTTTCCAAAAACCACGTCAGATTTCAGTGTAAAAATGTGATGTGTCCATGTGGCATTTCCTCTCGCGAGCACTAGGCACACAAGTGAGGAACCATTTTTATCAGGAGACCTGGGGGGAACACAGAATAGCAGAACAAGTGTTATTGGCCCTTGTCTTTCTCTACATTTTTTCCTTCGTAATGTAAGAAAGTGTGTAAAAAAGATGTCTATTTAAGGAATGCCCTGTAATTCACATGCTAGTATGGGGACCCTGGAATTCAGAGATATGCAAATAATTACTGCTTCTCACCTTATCTTTTGCCCATTTTGGAAAACCTATTTTTCACTCTTTATATTTCATCAAATGAATTGCTGTATATCCGGTATACAATAAAAACCCATTGCAAGGTGCAGCTCCTTTATTGGCTCTGGGTACCTAGGGTTCAGCAGACGTAACGGTATATTGCTTTTCAAAATCTGACATCGCAGGAAAAACTTACAGAGTAAAAAGTGCAGAGAAATGGCTGGTTTTTTTTACCTCAATTTTAATATTCTTTTATTTCTGGTGTTATTTTCTGTAGAAACTCTTGTGAGATCTACGCAAGCGACCTGTTGCTGAATTCAAAATGTTGTCTTCTTTTCAGAAATGTTTAGCTGCCCAGGATCCAGAATTGGTTTCACACCTATTTCTATCACTAACTGGAAGGAGGCTAAAAGCCAAAAAATAGTAAAAATTGGGGATGTCCCAGTAAAATGACAAAATTGTGTTGAAAATGTGGTTTTCTGATTCAAATCTGCCTCTTCTTGAAAAGCTAGGAAGATTGTGATTATAGCACCGCAAACCCTTTGTTGATGCCATTTTCAGGGGAAAAAACTGAAGCCTTTTTCTGCAGCCCTTCTTTCCCATTTTAGTTTTCAAAAATATATAGGTTTGCTAGGTTTCCCTAGGTGCCAGCTGAGCTACAGGCCAAAATCCACAGCTAAGTGCTTTGCAAAAAACAGTTCAGTTTTTTGGGGGAAAATGTGATGTGTCCACGTTGTGTTTTGGGGCATTTCCTGTTGTGGGTACTAGGCCTACCCACACAAGTGAGGTATCAGTTTTATCAGGAGACTTGGGGGGATTGCTGGGTGGAAGGAAATTTGTGGCTCCTCTCAGATACCAGAACTTTCTATAACTGAAATGTGAGAAAAAGGGGGTTTTTGTCCCAAACATTGAGGTTTACAAAGGATTCTGGGTAACAGAACCTGGTGAGAGCCCCACAAGTCACCCCATCCTGGATTTCCCTAGGTGTCTAGATTTCAGAAATGCACAGGATTGGTACGTTTCCCTAGGGGTCGGCTTGAGCTAGAGGCCAAAATCCACAGCTGGGCACTTTCCAAAAACCACGTCAGATTTCAGTGTAAAAATGTGATGTGTCCATGTGGCATTTCCTCTCGCGGAGCACTAGGCACACAAGTGAGGAACCATTTTTTATCAGGAGACCTGGGGGAACACAGAATAGCAGAACAAGTGTTATTGGCCCTTGTCTTTCTCTACATTTTTTCCTTCGTAATGTAAGAAAGTGTGTAAAAAAGATGTCTATTTAAGGAATGCCCTGTAATTCACATGCTAGTATGGGGACCCTGGAATTCAGAGATATGCAAATAATTACTGCTTCTCACCTTATCTTTTGCCCATTTTGGAAAACCTATTTTTCACTCTTTATATTTCATCAAATGAATTGCTGTATATCCGGTATACAATAAAAACCCATTGCAAGGTGCAGCTCCTTTATTGGCTCTGGGTACCTAGGGTTCAGCAGACGTAACGGTATATTGCTTTTCAAAATCTGACATCGCAGGAAAAACTTACAGAGTAAAAAGTGCAGAGAAATGGCTGTTTTTTTTACCTCAATTTTAATATTCTTTTATTTCTGGTGTTATTTTCTGTAGAAACTCTTGTGAGATCTACGCAAGCGACCTGTTGCTGAATTCAAAATGTTGTCTTCTTTTCAGAATGTTTAGCTACCCAGGATCCAGAATTGGTTTCACACCTATTTCTATCACTAACTGGAAGGAGGCTAAAAGCCAAAAAATAGTAAAAAATTGGGGATGTCCCAGTAAAATGACAAAATTGTGTTGAAAATGTGGTTTTCTGATTCAAATCTGCCTCTTCTTGAAAGCTAGGAAGATTGTGATTATAGCACCGCAAACCCTTTGTTGATGCCATTTTCAGGGGAAAAAAACTGAAGCCTTTTTCTGCAGCCCTTCTTTCCCATTTTAGTTTTCAAAAAATATAGGTTTGCTAGGTTTCCCTAGGTGCCAGCTGAGCTACAGGCCAAAATCCACAGCTAAGTGCTTTGCAAAAAACAGTTCAGTTTTTTTGGGGGAAAATGTGATGTGTCCACGTTGTGTTTTGGGGGCGATTTCCTGTTGTGGGTACTAGGCCTACCCACACAAGTGAGGTATCAGTTTTATCAGGAGACTTGGGGAGATTGCTGGGTGGAAGGAAATTTGTGGCTCCTCTCAGATACCAGAACTTTCTATAACTGAAATGTGAGAAAAAGGGGTTTTTGTCCCAAACATTGAGGTTTACAAAGGATTCTGGGTAACAGAACCTGGTGAGAGCCCCACAAGTCACCCCATCCTGGATTTTCCCTAGGTGTCTAGATTTCAGAAATGCACAGGATTGGTACGTTTCCCTAGGGGTCGGCTGAGCTAGAGGCCAAAATCCACAGCTGGGCACTTTCCAAAAACCACGTCAGATTTCAGTGTAAAAATGTGATGTGTCCATGTGGCATTTCCTCTCGCGAGCACTAGGCACACAAGTGAGGAACCATTTTTTATCAGGAGACCTGGGGGAACACAGAATAGCAGAACAAGTGTTATTGGCCCTTGTCTTTCTCTACATTTTTTCCTTCGTAATGTAAGAAAGTGTGTAAAAAAGATGTCTATTTAAGGAATGCCCTGTAATTCACATGCTAGTATGGGGACCCTGGAATTCAGAGATATGCAAATAATTACTGCTTCTCACCTTATCTTTTGCCCATTTTGGAAAACCTATTTTTCACTCTTTATATTTCATCAAATGAATTGCTGTATATCCGGTATACAATAAAAACCCATTGCAAGGTGCAGCTCCTTTATTGGCTCTGGGTACCTAGGGTTCAGCAGACGTAACGGTATATTGCTTTTCAAAATCTGACATCGCAGGAAAAACTTACAGAGTAAAAAGTGCAGAGAAATGGCTGGTTTTTTTACCTCAATTTTAATATTCTTTTATTTCTGGTGTTATTTTCTGTAGAAACTCTTGTGAGATCTACGCAAGCGACCTGTTGCTGAATTCAAAATGTTGTCTTCTTTTCAGAAATGTTTAGCTGCCCAGGATCCAGAATTGGTTTCACACCTATTTCTATCACTAATTGGAAGGAGGCTAAAAGCCAAAAAATAGTAAAAATTGGGGATGTCCCAGTAAAATGACAAAATTGTGTTGAAAATGTGGTTTTCTGATTCAAATCTGCCTCTTCTTGAAAGCTAGGAAGATTGTGATTATAGCACCGCAAACCCTTTGTTGATGCCATTTTCAGGGGAAAAAACTGAAGCCTTTTTCTGCAGCCCTTCTTTCCCATTTTAGTTTTCAAAAATATATAGGTTTGCTAGGTTTCCCTAGGTGCCAGCTGAGCTACAGGCCAAAATCCACAGCTAAGTGCTTTGCAAAAAACAGTTCAGTTTTTTTGGGGAAATTGTGATGTGTCCACGTTGTGTTTTGGGGCATTTCCTGTTGTGGGTACTAGGCCTACCCACACAAGTGAGGTATCAGTTTTATCAGGAGACTTGGGGGGATTGCTGGGTGGAAGGAAATTTGTGGCTCCTCTCAGATACCAGAACTTTCTATAACTGAAATGTGAGAAAAGGGGGTTTTTGTCCCAAACATTGAGGTTTACAAAGGATTCTGGGTAACAGAACCTGGTGAGAGCCCCACAAGTCACCCCATCCTGGATTTCCCTAGGTGTCTAGATTTCAGAAATGCACAGGATTGGTACGTTTCCCTAGGGGTCGGCTGAGCTAGAGGCCAAAATCCACAGCTGGGCACTTTCCAAAAACCACGTCAGATTTCAGTGTAAAAATGTGATGTGTCCATGTGGCATTTCCTCTCGCGAGCACTAGGCACACAAGTGAGGAACCATTTTTTATCAGGAGACCTGGGGGAACACAGAATAGCAGAACAAGTGTTATTGGCCCTTGTCTTTCTCTACATTTTTTCCTTCGTAATGTAAGAAAGTGTGTAAAAAAGATGTATATTTAAGGAATGCCCTGTAATTCACATGCTAGTATGGGGACCCTGGAATTCAGAGATATGCAAATAATTACTGCTTCTCACCTTATCTTTTGCCCATTTTGGAAAACCTATTTTTCACTCTTTATATTTCATCAAATGAATTGCTGTATATCCGGTATACAATAAAAACCCATTGCAAGGTGCAGCTCCTTTATTGGCTCTGGGTACCTAGGGTTCAGCAGACGTAACGGTATATTGCTTTTCAAAATCTGACATCGCAGGAAAAACTTACAGAGTAAAAAGTGCAGAGAAATGGCTGGTTTTTTTACCTCAATTTTAATATTCTTTTATTTCTGGTGTTATTTTCTGTAGAAACTCTTGTGAGATCTACGCAAGCGACCTGTTGCTGAATTCAAAATGTTGTCTTCTTTTCAGAAATGTTTAGCTGCCCAGGATCCAGAATTGGTTTCACACCTATTTCTATCACTAACTGGAAGGAGGCTAAAAGCCAAAAAATAGTAAAAATTGGGGATGTCCCAGTAAAATGACAAAATTGTGTTGAAAATGTGGTTTTCTGATTCAAATCTGCCTCTTCTTGAAAGCTAGGAAGATTGTGATTATAGCACCGCAAACCCTTTGTTGATGCCATTTTCAGGGGAAAAAACTGAAGCCTTTTTCTGCAGCCCTTCTTTCCCATTTTAGTTTTCAAAAATATATAGGTTTGCTAGGTTTCCCTAGGTGCCAGCTGAGCTACAGGCCAAAATCCACAGCTAAGTGCTTTGCAAAAAACAGTTCAGTTTTTTGGGGGAAAATGTAATGTGTCCACGTTGTGTTTTGGGGCATTTCCTGTTGTGGGTACTAGGCCTACCCACACAAGTGAGGTATCAGTTTTATCAGGAGACTTGGGGGGATTGCTGGGTGGAAGGAAATTTGTGGCTCCTCTCAGATACCAGAACTTTCTATAACTGAAATGTGAGAAAAAGGGGTTTTTGTCCCAAACATTGAGGTTTACAAAGGATTCTGGGTAACAGAACCTGGTGAGAGCCCCACAAGTCACCCCATCCTGGATTTCCCTAGGTGTCTAGATTTCAGAAATGCACAGGATTGGTACGTTTCCCTAGGGGTCGGCTGAGCTAGAGGCCAAAATCCACAGCTGGGCACTTTCCAAAAACCACGTCAGATTTCAGTGTAAAAATGTGATGTGTCCATGTGGCATTTCCTCTCGCGAGCACTAGGCACACAAGTGAGGAACCATTTTTTATCAGGAGACCTGGGGGAACACAGAATAGCAGAACAAGTGTTATTGGCCCTTGTCTTTCTCTACATTTTTTCCTTCGTAATGTAAGAAAGTGTGTAAAAAAGATGTCTATTTAAGGAATGCCCTGTAATTCACATGCTAGTATGGGGACCCTGGAATTCAGAGATATGCAAATAATTACTGCTTCTCACCTTATCTTTTGCCCATTTTGGAAAACCTATTTTTCACTCTTTATATTTCATCAAATGAATTTGTGTATATCCGGTATACAATAAAAACCCATTGCGAGGTGCAGCTCCTTTATTGGCTCTGGGTACCTAGGGTTCAGCAGACGTAACGGTATATTGCTTTTCAAAATCTGACATCGCAGGAAAAACTTACAGAGTAAAAAGTGCAGAGAAATGGCTGGTTTTTTTACCTCAATTTTAATATTCTTTTATTTCTGGTGTTATTTTCTGTAGAAACTCTTGTGAGATCTACGCAAGCGACCTGTTGCTGAATTCAAAATGTTGTCTTCTTTTCAGAAATGTTTAGCTGCCCAGGATCCAGAATTGGTTTCACACCTATTTCTATCACTAACTGGAAGGAGGCTAAAAGCCAAAAAATAGTAAAAATTGGGGATGTCCCAGTAAAATGACAAAATTGTGTTGAAAATGTGGTTTTCTGATTCAAATCTGCCTCTTCTTGAAAGCTAGGAAGATTGTGATTATAGCACCGCAAACCCTTTGTTGATGCCATTTTCAGGGGAAAAAACTGAAGCCTTTTTCTGCAGCCCTTCTTTCCCATTTTAGTTTTCAAAAATATATAGGTTTGCTAGGTTTCCCTAGGTGCCAGCTGAGCTACAGGCCAAAATCCACAGCTAAGTGCTTTGCAAAAAACAGTTCAGTTTTTTGGGGGAAAATGTGATGTGTCCACGTTGTGTTTTGGGGCATTTCCTGTTGTGGGTACTAGGCCTACCCACACAAGTGAGGTATCAGTTTTATCAGGAGACTTGGGGGGATTGCTGGGTGGAAGGAAATTTGTGGCTCCTCTCAGATACCAGAACTTTCTATAACTGAAATGTGAGAAAAAGGGGTTTTTGTCCCAAACATTGAGGTTTACAAAGGATTCTGGGTAACAGAACCTGGTGAGAGCCCCACAAGTCACCCCATCCTGGATTTCCCTAGGTGTCTAGATTTCAGAAATGCACAGGATTGGTACGTTTCCCTAGGGGTCGGCTGAGCTAGAGGCCAAAATCCACAGCTGGGCACTTTCCAAAAACCACGTCAGATTTCAGTGTAAAAATGTGATGTGTCCATGTGGCATTTCCTCTCGCGAGCACTAGGCACACAAGTGAGGAACCATTTTTTATCAGGAGACCTGGGGGAACACAGAATAGCAGAACAAGTGTTATTGGCCCTTGTCTTTCTCTACATTTTTTCCTTCGTAATGTAAGAAAGTGTGTAAAAAAGATGTCTATTTAAGGAATGCCCTGTAATTCACATGCTAGTATGGGGACCCTGGAATTCAGAGATATGCAAATAATTACTGCTTCTCACCTTATCTTTTGCCCATTTTGGAAAACCTATTTTTCACTCTTTATATTTCATCAAATGAATTGCTGTATATCCGGTATACAATAAAAACCCATTGCAAGGTGCAGCTCCTTTATTGGCTCTGGGTACCTAGGGTTCAGCAGACGTAACGGTATATTGCTTTTCAAAATCTGACATCGCAGGAAAAACTTACAGAGTAAAAAGTGCAGAGAAATGGCTGGTTTTTTTACCTCAATTTTAATATTCTTTTATTTCTGGTGTTATTTTCTGTAGAAACTCTTGTGAGATCTACGCAAGCGACCTGTTGCTGAATTCAAAATGTTGTCTTCTTTTCAGAAATGTTTAGCTGCCCAGGATCCAGAATTGGTTTCACACCTATTTCTATCACTAACTGGAAGGAGGCTAAAAGCCAAAAAATAGTAAAAATTGGGGATGTCCCAGTAAAATGACAAAATTGTGTTGAAAATGTGGTTTTCTGATTCAAATCTGCCTCTTCTTGAAAGCTAGGAAGATTGTGATTATAGCACCGCAAACCCTTTGTTGATGCCATTTTCAGGGGAAAAAACTGAAGCCTTTTTCTGCAGCCCTTCTTTCCCATTTTAGTTTTCAAAAATATATAGGTTTGCTAGGTTTCCCTAGGTGCCAGCTGAGCTACAGGCCAAAATCCACAGCTAAGTGCTTTGCAAAAAACAGTTCAGTTTTTTTGGGGAAAATGTGATGTGTCCACGTTGTGTTTTGGGGCATTTCCTGTTGTGGGTACTAGGCCTACCCACACAAGTGAGGTATCAGTTTTATCAGGAGACTTGGGGGGATTGCTGGGTGGAAGGAAATTTGTGGCTCCTCTCAGATACCAGAACTTTCTATAACTGAAATGTGAGAAAAAGGGGTTTTTGTCCCAAACATTGAGGTTTACAAAGGATTCTGGGTAACAGAACCTGGTGAGAGCCCCACAAGTCACCCCATCCTGGATTTCCCTAGGTGTCTAGATTTCAGAAATGCACAGGATTGGTACGTTTCCCTAGGGGTCGGCTGAGCTAGAGGCCAAAATCCACAGCTGGGCACTTTCCAAAAACCACGTCAGATTTCAGTGTAAAAATGTGATGTGTCCATGTGGCATTTCCTCTCGCGAGCACTAGGCACACAAGTGAGGAACCATTTTTTATCAGGAGACCTGGGGGAACACAGAATAGCAGAACAAGTGTTATTGGCCCTTGTCTTTCTCTACATTTTTTCCTTCGTAATGTAAGAAAGTGTGTAAAAAAGATGTCTATTTAAGGAATGCCCTGTAATTCACATGCTAGTATGGGGACCCTGGAATTCAGAGATATGCAAATAATTACTGCTTCTCACCTTATCTTTTGCCCATTTTGGAAAACCTATTTTTCACTCTTTATATTTCATCAAATGAATTGCTGTATATCCGGTATACAATAAAAACCCATTGCAAGGTGCAGCTCCTTTATTGGCTCTGGGTACCTAGGGTTCAGCAGACGTAACGGTATATTGCTTTTCAAAATCTGACATCGCAGGAAAAACTTACAGAGTAAAAAGTGCAGAGAAATGGCTGGTTTTTTTACCTCAATTTTAATATTCTTTTATTTCTGGTGTTATTTTCTGTAGAAACTCTTGTGAGATCTACGCAAGCGACCTGTTGCTGAATTCAAAATGTTGTCTTCTTTTCAGAAATGTTTAGCTACCCAGGATCCAGAATTGGTTTCACACCTATTTCTATCACTAACTGGAAGGAGGCTAAAAGCCAAAAAATAGTAAAAATTGGGGATGTCCCAGTAAAATGACAAAATTGTGTTGAAAATGTGGTTTTCTGATTCAAATCTGCCTCTTCTTGAAAGCTAGGAAGATTGTGATTATAGCACCGCAAACCCTTTGTTGATGCCATTTTCAGGGGAAAAAACTGAAGCCTTTTTCTGCAGCCCTTCTTTCCCATTTTAGTTTTCAAAAATATATAGGTTTGCTAGGTTTCCCTAGGTGCCAGCTGAGCTACAGGCCAAAATCCACAGCTAAGTGCTTTGCAAAAAACAGTTCAGTTTTTTTGGGGAAAATGTGATGTGTCCACGTTGTGTTTTGGGGCATTTCCTGTTGTGGGTACTAGGCCTACCCACACAAGTGAGGTATCCGTTTTATCAGGAGACTTGGGGGGATTGCTGGGTGGAAGGAAATTTGTGGCTCCTCTCAGATACCAGAACTTTCTATAACTGAAATGTGAGAAAAAGGGGTTTTTGTCCCAAACATTGAGGTTTACAAAGGATTCTGGGTAACAGAACCTGGTGAGAGCCCCACAAGTCACCCCATCCTGGATTTCCCTAGGTGTCTAGATTTCAGAAATGCACAGGATTGGTACGTTTCCCTAGGGGTCGGCTGAGCTAGAGGCCAAAATCCACAGCTGGGCACTTTCCAAAAACCACGTCAGATTTCAGTGTAAAAATGTGATGTGTCCATGTGGCATTTCCTCTCGCGAGCACTAGGCACACAAGTGAGGAACCATTTTTTATCAGGAGACCTGGGGGAACACAGAATAGCAGAACAAGTGTTATTGGCCCTTGTCTTTCTCTACATTTTTTCCTTCGTAATGTAAGAAAGTGTGTAAAAAAGATGTCTATTTAAGGAATGCCCTGTAATTCACATGCTAGTATGGGGACCCTGGAATTCAGAGATATGCAAATAATTACTGCTTCTCACCTTATCTTTTGCCCATTTTGGAAAACCTATTTTTCACTCTTTATATTTCATCAAATGAATTGCTGTATATCCGGTATACAATAAAAACCCATTGCAAGGTGCAGCTCCTTTATTGGCTCTGGGTACCTAGGGTTCAGCAGACGTAACGGTATATTGCTTTTCAAAATCTGACATCGCAGGAAAAACTTACAGAGTAAAAAGTGCAGAGAAATGGCTGGTTTTTTTACCTCAATTTTAATATTCTTTTATTTCTGGTGTTATTTTCTGTAGAAACTCTTGTGAGATCTACGCAAGCGACCTGTTGCTGAATTCAAAATGTTGTCTTCTTTTCAGAAATGTTTAGCTGCCCAGGATCCAGAATTGGTTTCACACCTATTTCTATCACTAATTGGAAGGAGGCTAAAAGCCAAAAAATAGTAAAAATTGGGGATGTCCCAGTAAAATGACAAAATTGTGTTGAAAATGTGGTTTTCTGATTCAAATCTGCCTCTTCTTGAAAGCTAGGAAGATTGTGATTATAGCACCGCAAACCCTTTGTTGATGCCATTTTCAGGGGAAAAAACTGAAGCCTTTTTCTGCAGCCCTTCTTTCCCATTTTAGTTTTCAAAAATATATAGGTTTGCTAGGTTTCCCTAGGTGCCAGCTGAGCTACAGGCCAAAATCCACAGCTAAGTGCTTTGCAAAAAACAGTTCAGTTTTTTTGGGGAAATTGTGATGTGTCCACGTTGTGTTTTGGGGCATTTCCTGTTGTGGGTACTAGGCCTACCCACACAAGTGAGGTATCAGTTTTATCAGGAGACTTGGGGGGATTGCTGGGTGGAAGGAAATTTGTGGCTCCTCTCAGATACCAGAACTTTCTATAACTGAAATGTGAGAAAAGGGGGTTTTTGTCCCAAACATTGAGGTTTACAAAGGATTCTGGGTAACAGAACCTGGTGAGAGCCCCACAAGTCACCCCATCCTGGATTTCCCTAGGTGTCTAGATTTCAGAAATGCACAGGATTGGTACGTTTCCCTAGGGGTCGGCTGAGCTAGAGGCCAAAATCCACAGCTGGGCACTTTCCAAAAACCACGTCAGATTTCAGTGTAAAAATGTGATGTGTCCATGTGGCATTTCCTCTCGCGAGCACTAGGCACACAAGTGAGGAACCATTTTTTATCAGGAGACCTGGGGGAACACAGAATAGCAGAACAAGTGTTATTGGCCCTTGTCTTTCTCTACATTTTTTCCTTCGTAATGTAAGAAAGTGTGTAAAAAAGATGTCTATTTAAGGAATGCCCTGTAATTCACATGCTAGTATGGGGACCCTGGAATTCAGAGATATGCAAATAATTACTGCTTCTCACCTTATCTTTTGCCCATTTTGGAAAACCTATTTTTCACTCTTTATATTTCATCAAATGAATTGCTGTATATCCGGTATACAATAAAAACCCATTGCAAGGTGCAGCTCCTTTATTGGCTCTGGGTACCTAGGGTTCAGCAGACGTAACGGTATATTGCTTTTCAAAATCTGACATCGCAGGAAAAACTTACAGAGTAAAAAGTGCAGAGAAATGGCTGGTTTTTTTACCTCAATTTTAATATTCTTTTATTTCTGGTGTTATTTTCTGTAGAAACTCTTGTGAGATCTACGCAAGCGACCTGTTGCTGAATTCAAAATGTTGTCTTCTTTTCAGAAATGTTTAGCTGCCCAGGATCCAGAATTGGTTTCACACCTATTTCTATCACTAACTGGAAGGAGGCTAAAAGCCAAAAAATAGTAAAAATTGGGGATGTCCCAGTAAAATGACAAAATTGTGTTGAAAATGTGGTTTTCTGATTCAAATCTGCCTCTTCTTGAAAGCTAGGAAGATTGTGATTATAGCACCGCAAACCCTTTGTTGATGCCATTTTCAGGGGAAAAAACTGAAGCCTTTTTCTGCAGCCCTTCTTTCCCATTTTAGTTTTCAAAAATATATAGGTTTGCTAGGTTTCCCTAGGTGCCAGCTGAGCTACAGGCCAAAATCCACAGCTAAGTGCTTTGCAAAAAACAGTTCAGTTTTTTGGGGGAAAATGTAATGTGTCCACGTTGTGTTTTGGGGCATTTCCTGTTGTGGGTACTAGGCCTACCCACACAAGTGAGGTATCAGTTTTATCAGGAGACTTGGGGGGATTGCTGGGTGGAAGGAAATTTGTGGCTCCTCTCAGATACCAGAACTTTCTATAACTGAAATGTGAGAAAAAGGGGTTTTTGTCCCAAACATTGAGGTTTACAAAGGATTCTGGGTAACAGAACCTGGTGAGAGCCCCACAAGTCACCCCATCCTGGATTTCCCTAGGTGTCTAGATTTCAGAAATGCACAGGATTGGTACGTTTCCCTAGGGGTCGGCTGAGCTAGAGGCCAAAATCCACAGCTGGGCACTTTCCAAAAACCACGTCAGATTTCAGTGTAAAAATGTGATGTGTCCATGTGGCATTTCCTCTCGCGAGCACTAGGCACACAAGTGAGGAACCATTTTTTATCAGGAGACCTGGGGGAACACAGAATAGCAGAACAAGTGTTATTGGCCCTTGTCTTTCTCTACATTTTTTCCTTCGTAATGTAAGAAAGTGTGTAAAAAAGATGTCTATTTAAGGAATGCCCTGTAATTCACATGCTAGTATGGGGACCCTGGAATTCAGAGATATGCAAATAATTACTGCTTCTCACCTTATCTTTTGCCCATTTTGGAAAACCTATTTTTCACTCTTTATATTTCATCAAATGAATTGCTGTATATCCGGTATACAATAAAAACCCATTGCGAGGTGCAGCTCCTTTATTGGCTCTGGGTACCTAGGGTTCAGCAGACGTAACGGTATATTGCTTTTCAAAATCTGACATCGCAGGAAAAACTTACAGAGTAAAAAGTGCAGAGAAATGGCTGGTTTTTTTACCTCAATTTTAATATTCTTTTATTTCTGGTGTTATTTTCTGTAGAAACTCTTGTGAGATCTACGCAAGCGACCTGTTGCTGAATTCAAAATGTTGTCTTCTTTTCAGAAATGTTTAGCTGCCCAGGATCCAGAATTGGTTTCACACCTATTTCTATCACTAACTGGAAGGAGGCTAAAAGCCAAAAAATAGTAAAAATTGGGGATGTCCCAGTAAAATGACAAAATTGTGTTGAAAATGTGGTTTTCTGATTCAAATCTGCCTCTTCTTGAAAGCTAGGAAGATTGTGATTATAGCACCGCAAACCCTTTGTTGATGCCATTTTCAGGGGAAAAAACTGAAGCCTTTTTCTGCAGCCCTTCTTTCCCATTTTAGTTTTCAAAAATATATAGGTTTGCTAGGTTTCCCTAGGTGCCAGCTGAGCTACAGGCCAAAATCCACAGCTAAGTGCTTTGCAAAAAACAGTTCAGTTTTTTGGGGGAAAATGTGATGTGTCCACGTTGTGTTTTGGGGCATTTCCTGTTGTGGGTACTAGGCCTACCCACACAAGTGAGGTATCAGTTTTATCAGGAGACTTGGGGGGATTGCTGGGTGGAAGGAAATTTGTGGCTCCTCTCAGATACCAGAACTTTCTATAACTGAAATGTGAGAAAAAGGGGTTTTTGTCCCAAACATTGAGGTTTACAAAGGATTCTGGGTAACAGAACCTGGTGAGAGCCCCACAAGTCACCCCATCCTGGATTTCCCTAGGTGTCTAGATTTCAGAAATGCACAGGATTGGTACGTTTCCCTAGGGGTCGGCTGAGCTAGAGGCCAAAATCCACAGCTGGGCACTTTCCAAAAACCACGTCAGATTTCAGTGTAAAAATGTGATGTGTCCATGTGGCATTTCCTCTCGCGAGCACTAGGCACACAAGTGAGGAACCATTTTTTATCAGGAGACCTGGGGGAACACAGAATAGCAGAACAAGTGTTATTGGCCCTTGTCTTTCTCTACATTTTTTCCTTCGTAATGTAAGAAAGTGTGTAAAAAAGATGTCTATTTAAGGAATGCCCTGTAATTCACATGCTAGTATGGGGACCCTGGAATTCAGAGATATGCAAATAATTACTGCTTCTCACCTTATCTTTTGCCCATTTTGGAAAACCTATTTTTCACTCTTTATATTTCATCAAATGAATTGCTGTATATCCGGTATACAATAAAAACCCATTGCAAGGTGCAGCTCCTTTATTGGCTCTGGGTACCTAGGGTTCAGCAGACGTAACGGTATATTGCTTTTCAAAATCTGACATCGCAGGAAAAACTTACAGAGTAAAAAGTGCAGAGAAATGGCTGGTTTTTTTACCTCAATTTTAATATTCTTTTATTTCTGGTGTTATTTTCTGTAGAAACTCTTGTGAGATCTACGCAAGCGACCTGTTGCTGAATTCAAAATGTTGTCTTCTTTTCAGAAATGTTTAGCTGCCCAGGATCCAGAATTGGTTTCACACCTATTTCTATCACTAACTGGAAGGAGGCTAAAAGCCAAAAAATAGTAAAAATTGGGGATGTCCCAGTAAAATGACAAAATTGTGTTGAAAATGTGGTTTTCTGATTCAAATCTGCCTCTTCTTGAAAGCTAGGAAGATTGTGATTATAGCACCGCAAACCCTTTGTTGATGCCATTTTCAGGGGAAAAAACTGAAGCCTTTTTCTGCAGCCCTTCTTTCCCATTTTAGTTTTCAAAAATATATAGGTTTGCTAGGTTTCCCTAGGTGCCAGCTGAGCTACAGGCCAAAATCCACAGCTAAGTGCTTTGCAAAAAACAGTTCAGTTTTTTTGGGGAAAATGTGATGTGTCCACGTTGTGTTTTGGGGCATTTCCTGTTGTGGGTACTAGGCCTACCCACACAAGTGAGGTATCAGTTTTATCAGGAGACTTGGGGGGATTGCTGGGTGGAAGGAAATTTGTGGCTCCTCTCAGATACCAGAACTTTCTATAACTGAAATGTGAGAAAAAGGGGTTTTTGTCCCAAACATTGAGGTTTACAAAGGATTCTGGGTAACAGAACCTGGTGAGAGCCCCACAAGTCACCCCATCCTGGATTTCCCTAGGTGTCTAGATTTCAGAAATGCACAGGATTGGTACGTTTCCCTAGGGGTCGGCTGAGCTAGAGGCCAAAATCCACAGCTGGGCACTTTCCAAAAACCACGTCAGATTTCAGTGTAAAAATGTGATGTGTCCATGTGGCATTTCCTCTCGCGAGCACTAGGCACACAAGTGAGGAACCATTTTTTATCAGGAGACCTGGGGGAACACAGAATAGCAGAACAAGTGTTATTGGCCCTTGTCTTTCTCTACATTTTTTCCTTCGTAATGTAAGAAAGTGTGTAAAAAAGATGTCTATTTAAGGAATGCCCTGTAATTCACATGCTAGTATGGGGACCCTGGAATTCAGAGATATGCAAATAATTACTGCTTCTCACCTTATCTTTTGCCCATTTTGGAAAACCTATTTTTCACTCTTTATATTTCATCAAATGAATTGCTGTATATCCGGTATACAATAAAAACCCATTGCAAGGTGCAGCTCCTTTATTGGCTCTGGGTACCTAGGGTTCAGCAGACGTAACGGTATATTGCTTTTCAAAATCTGACATCGCAGGAAAAACTTACAGAGTAAAAAGTGCAGAGAAATGGCTGGTTTTTTTACCTCAATTTTAATATTCTTTTATTTCTGGTGTTATTTTCTGTAGAAACTCTTGTGAGATCTACGCAAGCGACCTGTTGCTGAATTCAAAATGTTGTCTTCTTTTCAGAAATGTTTAGCTACCCAGGATCCAGAATTGGTTTCACACCTATTTCTATCACTAACTGGAAGGAGGCTAAAAGCCAAAAAATAGTAAAAATTGGGGATGTCCCAGTAAAATGACAAAATTGTGTTGAAAATGTGGTTTTCTGATTCAAATCTGCCTCTTCTTGAAAGCTAGGAAGATTGTGATTATAGCACCGCAAACCCTTTGTTGATGCCATTTTCAGGGGAAAAAACTGAAGCCTTTTTCTGAAGCCCTTCTTTCCCATTTTAGTTTTCAAAAATATATAGGTTTGCTAGGTTTCCCTAGGTGCCAGCTGAGCTACAGGCCAAAATCCACAGCTAAGTGCTTTGCAAAAAACAGTTCAGTTTTTTTGGGGAAAATGTGATGTGTCCACGTTGTGTTTTGGGGCATTTCCTGTTGTGGGTACTAGGCCTACCCACACAAGTGAGGTATCAGTTTTATCAGGAGACTTGGGGGGATTGCTGGGTGGAAGGAA
This sequence comes from Pleurodeles waltl, assembly GCF_031143425.1. Lineage (NCBI taxonomy): Eukaryota > Metazoa > Chordata > Amphibia > Caudata > Salamandridae > Pleurodeles > Pleurodeles waltl. The sequence goes on along the minus strand of NC_090445.1, from coordinate 643,527,636 downwards.
ATTTGTGGCTCCTCTCAGATACCAGAACTTTCTATAACTGAAATGTGAGAAAAAGGGGTTTTTGTCCCAAACATTGAGGTTTACAAAGGATTCTGGGTAACAGAACCTGGTGAGAGCCCCACAAGTCACCCCATCCTGGATTTCCCTAGGTGTCTAGATTTCAGAAATGCACAGGATTGGTACGTTTCCCTAGGGGTCGGCTGAGCTAGAGGCCAAAATCCACAGCTGGGCACTTTCCAAAAACCACGTCAGATTTCAGTGTAAAAATGTGATGTGTCCATGTGGCATTTCCTCTCGCGAGCACTAGGCACACAAGTGAGGAACCATTTTTTATCAGGAGACCTGGGGGAACACAGAATAGCAGAACAAGTGTTATTGGCCCTTGTCTTTCTCTACATTTTTTCCTTCGTAATGTAAGAAAGTGTGTAAAAAAGATGTCTATTTAAGGAATGCCCTGTAATTCACATGCTAGTATGGGGACCCTGGAATTCAGAGATATGCAAATAATTACTGCTTCTCACCTTATCTTTTGCCCATTTTGGAAAACCTATTTTTCACTCTTTATATTTCATCAAATGAATTGCTGTATATCCGGTATACAATAAAAACCCATTGCAAGGTGCAGCTCCTTTATTGGCTCTGGGTACCTAGGGTTCAGCAGACGTAACGGTATATTGCTTTTCAAAATCTGACATCGCAGGAAAAACTTACAGAGTAAAAAGTGCAGAGAAATGGCTGGTTTTTTTACCTCAATTTTAATATTCTTTTATTTCTGGTGTTATTTTCTGTAGAAACTCTTGTGAGATCTACGCAAGCTACCTGTTGCTGAATTCAAAATGTTGTCTTCTTTTCAGAAATGTTTAGCTGCCCAGGATCCAGAATTGGTTTCACACCTATTTCTATCACTAACTGGAAGGAGGCTAAAAGCCAAAAAATAGTAAAAATTGGGGATGTCCCAGTAAAATGACAAAATTGTGTTGAAAATGTGGTTTTCTGATTCAAATCTGCCTCTTCTTGAAAGCTAGGAAGATTGTGATTATAGCACCGCAAACCCTTTGTTGATGCCATTTTCAGGGGAAAAAACTGAAGCCTTTTTCTGCAGCCCTTCTTTCCCATTTTAGTTTTCAAAAATATATAGGTTTGCTAGGTTTCCCTAGGTGCCAGCTGAGCTACAGGCCAAAATCCACAGCTAAGTGCTTTGCAAAAAACAGTTCAGTTTTTTGGGGGAAAATGTGATGTGTCCACGTTGTGTTTTGGGGCATTTCCTGTTGTGGGTACTAGGCCTACCAACACAAGTGAGGTATCAGTTTTATAAGGAGACTTGGGGGGGTTGCTGGGTGGAAGGAAATTTGTGGCTCCTCTCAGATACCAGAACTTTCTATAACTGAAATGTGAGAAAAAGGGGTTTTTGTCCCAAACATTGAGGTTTACAAAGGATTCTGGGTAACAGAACCTGGTGAGAGCCCCACAAGTCACCCCATCCTGGATTTCCCTAGGTGTCTAGATTTCAGAAATGCAGAGAATTGGTACGTTTCCCTAGGGGTCGGCTGAGCTAGAGGCCAAAATCCACAGCTGGGCACTTTCCAAAAACCACGTCAGATTTCAGTGTAAAAATGTGATGTGTCCATGTGGCATTTCCTCTCGCGAGCACTAGGCACACAAGTGAGGAACCATTTTTTATCAGGAGACCTGGGGGAACACAGAATAGCAGAACAAGTGTTATTGGCCCTTGTCTTTCTCTACATTTTTTCCTTCGTAATGTAAGAAAGTGTGTAAAAAAGATGTCTATTTAAGGAATGCCCTGTAATTCACATGCTAGTATGGGGACCCTGGAATTCAGAGATATGCAAATAATTACTGCTTCTCACCTTATCTTTTGCCCATTTTGGAAAACCTATTTTTCACTCTTTATATTTCATGAAATGAATTGCTGTATATCCGGTATACAATAAAAACCCATTGCGAGGTGCAGCTCCTTTATTGGCTCTGGGTACCTAGGGTTCAGCAGACGTAACGGTATATTGCTTTTCAAAATCTGACATCGCAGGAAAAACTTACAGAGTAAAAAGTGCAGAGAAATTGCTGTTTTTTTTACCTCAATTTTAATATTCTTTTATTTCTGGTGTTATTTTCTGTAGAAACTCTTGTGAGATCTACGCAAGCGACCTGTTGCTGAATTCAAAATGTTGTCTTCTTTTCAGAAATGTTTAGCTGCCCAGGATCCAGAATTGGTTTCACACCTATTTCTATCACTAATTGGAAGGAGGCTAAAAGCCAAAAAATAGTAAAAATTGGGGATGTCCCAGTAAAATGACAAAATTGTGTTGAAAATGTGGTTTTCTGATTCAAATCTGCCTCTTCTTGAAAGCTAGGAAGATTGTGATTATAGCACCGCAAACCCTTTGTTGATGCCATTTTCAGGGGAAAAAACTGAAGCCTTTTTCTGCAGCCCTTCTTTCCCATTTTAGTTTTCAAAAATATATAGGTTTGCTAGGTTTCCCTAGGTGCCAGCTGAGCTACAGGCCAAAATCCACAGCTAAGTGCTTTGCAAAAAACAGTTCAGTTTTTTTGGGGAAATTGTGATGTGTCCACGTTGTGTTTTGGGGCATTTCCTGTTGTGGGTACTAGGCCTACCCACACAAGTGAGGTATCAGTTTTATCAGGAGACTTGGGGGGATTGCTGGGTGGAAGGAAATTTGTGGCTCCTCTCAGATACCAGAACTTTCTATAACTGAAATGTGAGAAAAGGGGGTTTTTGTCCCAAACATTGAGGTTTACAAAGGATTCTGGGTAACAGAACCTGGTGAGAGCCCCACAAGTCACCCCATCCTGGATTTCCCTAGGTGTCTAGATTTCAGAAATGCACAGGATTGGTACGTTTCCCTAGGGGTCGGCTGAGCTAGAGGCCAAAATCCACAGCTGGGCACTTTCCAAAAACCACGTCAGATTTCAGTGTAAAAATGTGATGTGTCCATGTGGCATTTCCTCTCGCGAGCACTAGGCACACAAGTGAGGAACCATTTTTTATCAGGAGACCTGGGGGAACACAGAATAGCAGAACAAGTGTTATTGGCCCTTGTCTTTCTCTACATTTTTTCCTTCGTAATGTAAGAAAGTGTGTAAAAAAGATGTCTATTTAAGGAATGCCCTGTAATTCACATGCTAGTATGGGGACCCTGGAATTCAGAGATATGCAAATAATTACTGCTTCTCACCTTATCTTTTGCCCATTTTGGAAAACCTATTTTTCACTCTTTATATTTCATCAAATGAATTGCTGTATATCCGGTATACAATAAAAACCCATTGCAAGGTGCAGCTCCTTTATTGGCTCTGGGTACCTAGGGTTCAGCAGACGTAACGGTATATTGCTTTTCAAAATCTGACATCGCAGGAAAAACTTACAGAGTAAAAAGTGCAGAGAAATGGCTGGTTTTTTTACCTCAATTTTAATATTCTTTTATTTCTGGTGTTATTTTCTGTAGAAACTCTTGTGAGATCTACGCAAGCGACCTGTTGCTGAATTCAAAATGTTGTCTTCTTTTCAGAAATGTTTAGCTGCCCAGGATCCAGAATTGGTTTCACACCTATTTCTATCACTAACTGGAAGGAGGCTAAAAGCCAAAAAATAGTAAAAATTGGGGATGTCCCAGTAAAATGACAAAATTGTGTTGAAAATGTGGTTTTCTGATTCAAATCTGCCTCTTCTTGAAAGCTAGGAAGATTGTGATTATAGCACCGCAAACCCTTTGTTGATGCCATTTTCAGGGGAAAAAACTGAAGCCTTTTTCTGCAGCCCTTCTTTCCCATTTTTAAAAAAAATGAACAACATTTTTGCTGTATTTTGGCAAATTTCTTGGTCTCCTCCAGGGAAACCCACACACTCTGGGTACCTCTAGAATCCCTAGGATGTTGGAAAGAAAGGACTCAAATTTGACATGGGTAGCTTATGTGGACAAAACATTATGAGGGCCTAAGTGCAAACTGCCCCAAATAGCCAAAAAAGGACTGCCACCTGAGGGGGAAAAAGCCTGGCAGCGCAGAGGTTAAAGTCTCAGAACCTCACACTGAAAGTTTAGATTTTAGTCCAGGTGTGTCTGTGGTCATTTCCCTACTTTAATTTCTTTTAAATTTTAAAAGTTTATGGTTCACACTGAAAGGTGATCTCACTGTTTTTAACTGATAAAGACATTTTTCTTTTCAATTTGTCCAGAAATATCTCATTCTAAGTATATCATTCACCAAAGCCTAAAACATTCTGTATCTCTCTCACTCTCTCTCTCTCAATTTCTCTTTTACAATCTCTTTCTCCCACTCACATACCTACTCAGACCCTTACACACCCACTCACTAACCCACTCAGACACTTACACACCCACTTACAGACCTACGCAGACCCTCATGCACCTACTCACAGCCCCACTCACACCCTCATGCACCCACTCACAGACCCACTCAGACTCTCAAACCACTCACAGACCCACTCAGACTCTCACACACCCACTCACAGACCCACTGAAACCCTTATGCACCCACTCACAAACCCACACAAAAACTGACACACCCACTAAGACCCTGATGCACTCACTCTCACACCCAGAAAGACACTCACGCTCCTACTCACAAACCCACTGACACTTTCACACACCCACCCACTGACCCACTGAAACTCTCAAGCACCCACTCACAGACCTACAGACACTGATGCACCCACTAAGACACTGATGCACCCACTCTCACACCCAGAAAGACACTATCATAGCCACTCTAAATCTCAGATACACCCTCTCACACCTATTCTCACATCCAGAGAGAGGCCACAGCCAACTACTGCTGCACACGGTCAAAGGAATGTATGCAGCATGGGTTTGGGTGGTTAGGGGATTGGCAGCAGGGTCTGGTCGCACGCCAGGCACTGCAGCCAAGTGCCTCAGCACACATTGTGGTGGTGTTTGGATTAATTTATAGTAAATACAATTACTTTAATTTAGAAAAAAACAGAAATTCACTGAAAAAATAAACTTTACAGGGATGTCGAAAAGCACTTTAAAAATCAAAGGTTATCGGGAAGTTATAGTTAGGCTCACATTTTAAACATACGAAATCATAAAATTTCACCTGTTATCTTAAGTAACTATAACTCATGCCTTAAGGTCACTATAACTCGCGCCCTCGCCATGCACTGCTAATTACCCCACAAATTACAGCTCTCATGACATCTTTGAAAACATCACTGATAATATCAATGTAACGGTTGCAGTAAAATTTTTGACGAACAAATTGTGCATGGTGGGGGTGCAAGTTATAGTTACCTTAGGGCACGAGTTATAGTTGCTTGAGATAACTCTAACTATAACAGGTGAATTTCTATGGTTTTGTAAGTTTAAAATGTGAGCTTAGCCATAACGTCCCTGTAACCTTCGTTTTTTTAAGTGCAAAAATATATATATCTGTGTGTATAGTAAGAAAGAGATGCCTGGAACACCTCCAGCACTGGCTGCACCTACGAGGGTGAAACACTTTTATATTTTTTCTGCTGAAGAAAGGATTGACCTTGAAACACGTGTCCAGAGATGATTTTATAACTTAAGGCCTGGAATAATGAAACTGCTTAAAGAATTCACTGTGAGTTGCTGGCTTTGCTTTTTCTTCCCGTTTATATAACCTGTTGGGAGTGCGCTTTCACATGAGGACAACTTCGTTTTTGATAATATATATATATATATATATATCTATATATATATATATATATACACACAGATATATATGTATACATAAATATGTGTGTGTGTCTATTTGTCTATTTGTCTTTTTAATGTTTTTAATTCCTTACCTCCCTTTACCACTACCCACTTCCTAAACCCTAAAATCACCCTTACCTCCCTTTACCTGTATCCACCCCCTAAACTCAAAAATCATCCTTACATTCCTTTACCTCTGCCCACCTTTAAATCCCCAAATCATCCTTTCCTTCATTTACCTCTATGTGCACTTAAAATGTATGTTATTTACAACAATACTTACCTGTGTGATAAAGTACTGTGTGACAAATGTATAAATACTTACCTGCGTTGTAAATGGATGCATGTAATGAATGTGTGGTAAAGGCTGGTTCCTTGTTTTGTATTCTGTTAAATGTGTGGTATATTAATTTTAGTTCATTCATTCCTGTCCATATAATATCCTTACAGAATATGTAATATTAGTTTCAATATGTAATATTGATTTTAAAGCAAATCAACATAAGTTCAAGGCAAGCTATATTAGTTGGAACAGGGGTCACATCAATTTAAACATTGTCTGTGTTAATTTCGATACGTGCGTTATTCATTTCAAAGCATGCTATATTTATCTCACATAGTTTCATATTCCTTTCAAAAAGTGTCACATTCATGGTAATGAATGGCATATTAATTTTGATATGGACCATATTAATTTGACCAGGTGTTATGTTCATTTCAAAGTGGTTAATATTCATCTTAACATATGTTGTATTCCTTTCAATGAATGTCATATTCATTTCAATTAATGTCATAGTCACCTTAACACCTGTCATAATAAGTTTAAAACGGATCATATCCATTTCAACATAGCTCATGTTTATTTCATATATGCAATATTCATTTTGATGTATATCATATTAAATTCAAAGCATAACCTCAAAGCCTAAATTTAAAGCATCTTTACAAGTTACATTTTAATTTCAGCATTGTTCATATTCAACTTAAGGCATGTTGAATTAATTTCAATGGGGCTCATATTCATTTCAATGCATGCCATATTCAGCTTAGCATGTGTCATATTCCTTTCAAAGGATGTCTCATTCTTACTACCACATCATATTAATTTCAAATGAAGGATATCCATCTCAACACGTATCTTAATCATTTCAATGTGTATCATATTACTTTCAATGCAAGCCGTATTCGTTTTGATAAATGTCACGTTCTTTTTAAAGTTACTCATTATCATTTTAAAAATGTCAAATTCATTTCAATGAAGCTCATGTTCATTTCGACTCATGTCATATTCATTTTAACATGTGTTGTGTTCCTTTCAATCAGTGTTATATTTATCTCAATGGATGTCATATTCATATTAACACTTCTCGCATTAATTTTAAGATGTAACGTATCCATTTTATATCATAATAATTTCAAAGTGTATCATATTGATTTCAGTGCTTGCCATATTCGTGCTGACAAAGGTCATGAGAATTTTAGTTCTGGTCATACTCATTTGAAGGCATGTCAAATTCAATTCAATGGGGCTTATGTTCATTCCAACACAAGCCATACTCATTTTAAATCATCTCCTATTTTCTTCTATATATCTCATATTAATTGCAATCTGGGTAATATTCATTTTAACACAGTTCATATTCATTGCAACATGTGTAATGTTAATTTCAGTGTACGTTATAATATTTCAACGTGCATTACACTCTTTTCAGAATATAATATATTTATTTCAGTACTTTATATTCATTTCAATCTGTCATATTAATTTCAATGAATGTCATATTTCTCTTGGCATATGTGATTCATTTCAAGAAATGTCCCATTCGTTTTGATGAATATTGTATTCGTCACAGTGATTGCTTTATTGCCTACAGTGAGGACCATATTTATTTCAGTATGATTGATATACATTTCAGTATATCTCTTATTCAATTCGGAGTGTGTGTTATTCATAATATTCACGAAGTAGCATATTCACTCTGCCAGTTTTCATATTTGTTTTGGTTCAGCCAGACTCACTCTGCCAGTTATATTTATTTTGACACATATTACATTCATTTTGGCATCTGTCATATTAATTTTGTAGCACTCTATGCATTTCAAAAGGAGTCCTATATAGGGAACTGTAATTTTGACATGAACTGCTTCCCATAGCCAGCTGTGTTTCACTGTTTTTGATACGTAAACTGAAGGGTGTTAGAAACGAAATCCACAGAGTCCAAATATGACCAGTGGGAATAAAGTAAAATATATTTGTGTTAAGTCACCAATAACTGGCTAAAAACTACTAGATAACGTTCCAACAAACATTCATTTTTTAAAAATTATTCAGCATTGCTTTTCATTTGAAAATCAAAGGTGTAATAGATTGCTTATTAGGGGCATCTAAGCTACACAATTCTTGTTACCCATCCTGATCAGTGATAAAAGTAGACATTTTGAGGTAAGAGTGAGTTGCCTATACTGATGTTGGTGAAAGTTCAGAGCTGTGAGCCTAGCCAATAGCTCAATTTAAGGCTCATATAAATGGTTATCATATTTTTATGCTGACAAGATTTCAACTGGAATCTGGTGGCTGCAGCATTCCTCTTTTTTGAGCAATTCTTCTGGTAACCAATTGTATTTAACACAATAGTTTTTTAATACAGATTTTTTTGTATTTCTTGTACTTTCTGTATTTTCATGGCTTTTAGTTTCTTATTTGAATATGTGTGTGACATTTGTTATGCAAAAGGTTAGGGTAAAATAAAGATGTTTAAGTACACCAGTGCTGTGTTGTATGAGTTCTCAAAACCAAGTTGGGGTGCTCCACCTATAACAAGCTTCCTGGGGTTTCTGCATATCTGTTGGAGTCTCCAGACTGCCCTCGGCGCATGAAATAGTCCAAAGAGACCCTGTCTTTTCTCCCAGCTCCGCAGGCCCCATGGGATGGAGTCAGTTGAAATCTGCCTGTGGAGCCAAATTCTTGTATTGTAATAAAGATAACAATCATAATTGTTGTTATTATGATTATTATTATTACATACTCAAAGGAAGTGACTTTGGTCAGTGTATTCCAGAACCTAACATTTTTTTAAATGGTCGTTCCCACTTTGACTCATTTCTCAGTGCAGCTGTTTGTTACACTGAGTGCCAGTTTTTGTGAGCTACAGTATTTTGTATGTCCGATGTTGTATACCTTATCTGGAAGAGAAGACAATTTCTAGGTAAAGTCCACCTTTGTTCTGGTGCTACGACCATGCTGAAGGGAGATGGATGCTGGAGCCGCACTGCAGCCTTAATTTGCCTACAGAGGTGTGCAGGGTGCCTGTTCCCAATAAGTGCCTGGACTCAATCGCCACGCCCACTTTCACTGCCATTGACTCCCCAATTCTCAAACAGCAATGCCACATAATGCCATATGCGCATCCTCCGCTATAGGATACTTTGAAAACTCATCTGTTTTTGCAAGGCTTGAGCTAGCCTCCAGCCTAACCCCATCACTTGTCATTGCTGGATGCTTGTCATTTAGACTCCTAGGCACTTTTGACCTTTAACATCTTCATCCCAGATAATTTGGTACTGTTAGAAATGAGGTTTCTGGTTGACAAAGGTATGCACGTGATCAAGCAGGAACCAATCTTAGTCAGGACAAGTCACAAACACACCCTCAATTAACTTGTGCTGACCCTCTGGTAGCTCGACACACAGCAGTCAGCTTTAAGTAAAACTTAAAACTACATGTCCAACTTTTTAAATACACTGCACCCTGCCCTTGAGGCTAGCTAGGGCCTACCTTAGAGGTGATTTATATGTATTAAAAAGTAAGGTTTGGGCCTGGCAAAAGGTTTACTTTGCCAGGTCGACATGGCAGTTTAAAACTACACATACAGGCTGCAATGGCAGGTCTACCGCATCTTTAAATAGCTACTTAAGTTGGTGGCACAATTGGTGCTGTAGGCCCACTAGCAGCATTTAATTTACAGGCCTTGTGCACATGAATTGCACTTACTAGGGATTTATAAGTAAATTAAATATGCCAATTGGGTACATGCCAAGTCTACTATGTTTTAAGGAGGAAGCATGTGCACTTTAGCACTGTTTAATAGAGGTGAAGTGCCCAGAGCCCTAAAGCCAACAAAAACAAATTCAGTAAAAGTGGAAACAAAAGGCAAAGATGTTTGGCGTGACCCTGAAGAGAAGGCCATTTCCAACAGGTACATTTTATTTGTGCTTACCAACATTAATATCATGTTTATCACTTTACCATAGTACTGTACTGTATATCATTCTGAGGCTACTTCCAGCGGCTTGTAGCCTATACAAAAATCCCTAAATAAATCAATTTCTGAGTAATGCTTGTTTTTGAATCACGCTGGCAGAAATGTGAATTTGTAACTATACAATTAAAAGAACCTCTGTGAATTGGGGCTCTGATTGACACTATGGTCGCAAAGCGGCCCAAATACCTGCTTTGGTAACATTCCAATGTTCATTAAGCTTCTTACCAAACAGAAAAACAAAGCATTCTAAGATTTGTCAAAGGCACAAATAGCGTGCTCCCATTCCTTGAGTGTGACGAACAAGCACACATAAGCCGCGGGCAAAAATATGAACAGTTTCAAAAACATTTCACCCAGCTCAAAGGAAATGAAAGAGAAGCCTGTAAAAGATGGGCAGTCAGCCAACTAAGGTTGAACGGGGTGAGTTCCGAGCAGCTTCCAATCACGTTAGCCGTTTGTTCGTTCTCTTTATGTGGACGAGGTGTGTCCGGAGGTGGACCCTTCGGCTCCTCGCTGTTGTCACTATTGAGATAACCCCCGGGATTACGTGTGGAACTTTAGAGGTGGGACGAGGCCTAGCAGTTTGGCCAGGGGGATCCCTTCGGTTTAGGACTCACCTGGATTGCGTCTAATTGTAATGGAGGGGAGGAGGGAAGTTGAAAATGATGAAGGTCTCGTCAGCCCCCTGCTCTGGCAGATAAAGCCGAGGGCGGGGTTGCCACTGGGCACTATGGGCTGGTAAACGGGGTTCCGAAAATGCTTACGAGTAAGGAAACAATGCGTAGGTGGGGAAAGGAGAGGAAGCAAGGTAGTAAGGAACGGCGAAAGAAAGGAACTATAAATTGAAGAAAAGATGATTGAAAGGGCAAAATGAAGGCGGTATCAATGAAAAGAAGAAAGGTTTAAAGGAAGGGTCAAAAGAAGCAAAAAAGGACGTGAGGTGAAACGAAGGAAGAACAAAAGGATGGTTGGATGGAAGGGCGAAAGGACCAAGGTGAGTGTGTAATGATTGATGGGTGTATGGAAAGGCGAAAGGATGGGTACATCGATGGAATGTTAGAACGGTGAAAGGTTGGATGGATGCATAAAATAATAGTTGGATGTCAGGGTGAGACGATCTATGGGTGAACAGATGGATAGATGAATGAAAGGATAGATGATGGTAAATGGAAAGATGAATGGTGAGATGGGTATATGGATTGATGGATGGATGTGTCAAAGGCTGAAAGCATAACTGAACAGAAGTGTAGCAGGGTGGATGGGTGGGTGGAAGGTTGAAAGGATCGATGGATAAATGAAAGGAACAATAGACTAGTTAAATGATGGATTTGGGAACAGATAAATGGAAGAAAGGATGGTTGATGATGGATAGCATAGCAAAACAATGGATGTATGACATTTGAAATAAAGTGGATGGAAGGGTGAAAGCATGGCTGAATAGATAGCTGGAAGGAAGGATGGACAGGTGATGGTAACTCTACCAGGGCCCGCTTTAGCGCTGGTGGCTCCCGGTGTGACAATCTTTTTTGGTGCCTCGACCCCATGACCTCCTCAGATTCCCTCACTATCCCCAGCAAAAGTCCCCCTCATCTCTCCATAGCTCCCCTTGCACATACATTTAATTTGATTTATAGCCCTGGCAAAGGCTTGCTAATCCACTCAGATATCCACATAAAATACAGATCCGTTCTTTGTAGCAGCCATATTAACCGTCTGCATTACTTTTTGGCGAGTCAAAACTGCCACTAGACAAAACTCCCATCTCTCTCTTTAATCAAAAGAGTTTTCTTGACATTTGTATTGCTGCCTGGAAGCTGGATGCACAAGGAACTCTGCAGTAGGTGCTTTCAAATCATACGTTATTGCTAAACACAGCACCCCACTGAAGTAAGTGACCCCTTCAGGGTTAGCGCCCAGTGCGGCAGCACCAGTCGCACTGCTCTAAAGCCAGCCCTGAACTCTTCTATAGTGGATCAGGCTTGCTCAATTGCAATAAAGTCATAGATCAAGTGGGTAGTGTTTTAATTTTCTGATAATTCCTTAGTTGGGTGCACAATTCAGAAGTGTTAACTGAAGCAGACCAGTCACATTTTTGGTATTTGGTGGCAGAGGGAGCCACTGCACTTTCAAACAAGTGGGATGTAAGTCCCTGGGTGGGCAAATAGAACAAGCAGGTGCGTGGCTATCACTAGTGCAGCAGCTGCAGTTGCCCTGACTCCCAGGAGTGTGAGGGACTCACCGAATCCCTAATTAGTAGAGGTTTTTTGGTGCAGGAGGTGCAGTGACACTAGGGCCCAGAGTGTGAGAAGTCCACTACACCCCAATCAGCAGCTGTTTCTTTTAATGCCAAAGCAGGGTATAGAGACCAATGTTCTTGCTTGCATTGGGGCCCATAGCTCCGAAGATATGCCACTGGGAGCAAAACAGTCCACGTCTTCCCTTGCAACTTCATATAGTTTGTCTTGGGAAGCTCCCTCAACAGGCAGTATGAAGATAACAGGGCTAAAAGGTGTAGGTATTTGAGAGAACAATTTTCCAAGAGTGGATTGGCTATAGCTTGATGAGTTTTACTGGCAATTCTGAAGAACTGCTAAAGAACCATTCGGATACTGAAGTGGCACGATCATTTTGCATTACATCACATAAGCAAGCCAACCCTTTACAGGTGATTCATGGAGAAGCACAGTAAGCACAGTTTCCCAAATACATTTTTTTAAATCCTCAGGTTCTGCAAGCAACTTTAACAATAATTGCATGCGATTTCACACTCACACACATATTCAAATACTTTTCAAAATAAATAAAACTTATCTCTTCTTTTCTGTCTTTACTTTCACAATCCTGAATATTATTAGTACTTAATCAGCCTTGTAATTTAAAATGTATCTACCTGGAAGAGGCAGGATGGGATAATGACATACCTCACATACATGGCCATAGGACAGCAGAGCTCGAGACATATAAGTGTTACAGGATCAGACAGCCGACTTACAGCCTCACTTAGGGTTTGGCGGATCGGATGCTCTGTCACAACAGTCATGGAAGTCTTGTCACCAGTATTACAAGTGCATTATTTCTTACGACATTTGTAGCAAGGCAGACAAGATATCCACCATGCTTTAATAAAGCATCTCATCTGCCAAACTTAAGTGGCCATTGCACCTATGCATTTCGTTTGGGAAGCTGGACATCTTGAAGTTGCATATCTATTAACTTCCAATATGCACATGTTTGTCCATTTATGTACGTGATTCGCCAAAGTGGCCAAGTCAAGCAGTCTTGTCATACTCTAGAGAGTGACCGGAATTAGAAACCCAGATACAGCAAAAAAGCAAATAACAATCAATAAAATCAATACCCACCCAGTGCTGTGTCTTCAAAGAACAACCTCTTTTATTCGTAGGTAGGGAAAACCTGAAATTAAAATATGATGCAGAAATAAAACCAGAAGGTGCTGGTGTCACCTGGGGCTGATACACAACTTTAAAAGTTTCTATTACCTTTATGCGCTAAGTGTTAGATTTCTTAATAGGCTGAGCTACGGTTGACTCCATCCTTGCTGGGATCCAGCTTGCCTTGTCGACGACCATTTTCACTAAAAAAAAAGAAATCTAAGTCAGAAGGTAAACATCCCATTGGGACAAACCTGATCCTGGTATCCGACCCGCGTTCCATCACTGTTGGTCTTAACTCTTGACTTTGATCTGGTCAAGTGCGACCATATAAACAAGGTTTCAATTAAACATTTGAAAATGTATTTATCTGGTTCTACTTGACAGATTTTTGTTATTCTTGTCTTTCTGTTTTTATTAGGGTTCGCTCAGTTTTTCTAAATTGGTTTGAGATTTTTCCTCTGTTGTGTGTTTACTTTGAATACTGTTTAAGTACTGCTTAATGCTTTACATTTGCCTCTAAGTTAAGCTTAATAACTTTGTGTGAAGCTACTAGAGGGTTATAGGTTTATTTAGTGACTTTTGTGGTTCACATGATCAGGATTGTATTAATCATTTCAGTTGGGTTCTCACTCACCCTCTACTAACACCCTAGTTTCTTACAGCTGAGATGTGGGTTAAACAGTGCCAGAATCAGTACAACCCGTTACAGCCAATGGGGCAAGACACAGTTTTGGGGATATTGGCTGACCATACATTGGCTATTATTATTTCTTCTGTTGTGTTATGAATTCAGTGGCAGCTATTCGCTTTACCCTGGGCCTCTGTAGCACCTGTCTTCTGTGTCTCTTCATTTCAAATAAAGTATTGGAAAACTCCAAAAATTTGAATATTATACTTTGCCACAGGGTGTGTACCAAACACCCACGATTTTCTGGCACTAGAGTGGGACTGGGAATAATGTGATGAAAACTGGCACCTTGGAAATACAAAGTGGGGGAGGAATGGCGCAGCCTCAGAGGTGAAAATCTAGGAAAGTGATTCTGCAGATCCATAATCCATGTAGTTCTTTTCTGTGGTCTTGCTTCTTCCAGGTGAGCTAGGCTGTGATAATCTTGTCAGATCTAAGCAAGCTCTTTCCCTTTTGACACACTGCAAGAATATTCAGTCAGTTGAGCTGTGTGATGATCTCCCAGAAGATAGGCAGCCCTGTTCCACTCAGGGCAGCTTCTTCTTCCACAGGTGACAGCATGAGTTCTCCCAAAGGTCACAGCATGAGTTCCAGGAATAAAGGCTTGTCTCCAGACTGACTCAGAGCCACAACCAGCAGGGGTTGAGCTCCTTATGATACCTCTGCCCAACACGTGTGTGCAGGACCACCTCACTGTTCATACGGTGTACAACATGCTGGGCCCAGAGATCTAGTCTTAACGGAATTTGGAGGCACAGGTGAGAATTCTGAGGAAACCAAAATGCATCCTTTTTAACATTTTAGCAGTTTGGCCAGTCCTGCAATCTGCATCTTTCAATTTGTAATTTGGTTTCCACAATCTTTCACAGTAGAGTGTCCTTGGTCAGCCCAGCTCGATCAGATCAAGGTGTGGGCACGGATTGCACTCAGACAGAGCCTAGCAGGTTTGACCAGGTGACAGCCAGCAACACAGGAATAGGAGGACAGGTGACTTTTGCAAGTTCAGCGGAACCCTACTCTGAGGATAGGATTTGAATGTCAACTGCCCTATCCAACAGGTACAATCAGTTTCAGGTAAGTGGTCCTGAACAATAGGAAAGTGCACACAGCCATGTCCAATCTGGCAAATACAATTTGCAGGAAAACCACTATATAGGTCACCCATGACCCAATAGTCACCACCATTTGCCCATGTTTCTGTGAAATACATAGAGAACATATAGGTATCACCTACAAATGCCTTATAACTGAAGGTAGGCAAGGAACTACAGGTATAGGGGCAAGGATAGCCCTAAGGGGGAGAGCATTCAGAACATCTCCTCACAGAAGTACAGATAACAATGCCTGTGTCCCAGAACTAGAGTCGTAAGGCCACCGCTAGACATTGTATTGCCTAAGATAGGGTGGCAGAATTTACCCTCACTTTAGTTGGGAGCTCATTTTAGTGAGCAGCAGTCAGCACTGCTGCGCTCAGCTCAGCTGACAACCAGTAAAGTAAAATTGAGGAGCATCTCTACTGCAGCTGTCACAGATTTTTGAATTCAGTTGATAAAAGAAAGGGCAAAGCAAAAAAAGGTACTCAGCAGGGTGACATGGCTTTTACAAGCAATGCAGAGGACTTTCAGCCTAACAATTGGGCCATTTATTGTCTTTTTCATAACTGATAAACTGATTGATAAAAGACTGCCCAGGTATATATCCGAATACCCGCCTCGGATTTCAATGAACCTAAAAGTCCGTGACTTAATGTAAAGTGGTACCTAAAACCAAGACTCAGGTCAACTGTTCATTAGGCATTCACAGAAAAATCACATTATTCAGGGGTCATAAATATTCATAGTGTTTGCCTATCCCTAGTGTTAAGTGCTACAAGCAAAGAGAGATTCCTCTCAGGCAAGACCAGGAAGTGGTTCGAAATCAGCTCAGAAAAAGACAAATCAGAAGATGTTAAAAGGTAGGCAGCAAGTCAAGGAAGGCTTTTTAGTGTAAGGATTGGGTATTTAGAGCATTGGTATAAGCACCTACATTACATCTTTGGCATTTCTTTATTCTAAAGATAGTAGAGATGTGCTCCATTTATAAGTCATGTCTGGGGGAGTCCAAGTTGGGGCACCGTGTTCACCATGCCTGTGTAGTCTACATGATTCCACACTGGTAGTACCAATGAGGCAAAAAGAAAATGTGATGACTCGTTGATCAATATAGAGAGGATGGGTGTATAGCAGTTCTAACTTTGGGGGTGTTTGAAATCGAGTCTCTAGTTGGCAGAGGTTTGCACCCTGTCCAAGCAGGAACCACCACTCTGGTCAGGGTAAGACAGATACACACCCTAAATTAACCTGTGCTCACCCTTTGGTAGCCTGGGACACAGCAGTCAAGCTTAACTTAAGAGGCAATGTGTATTTGTGCAATACTTAGATTAGAGTAACCCAATGAAGACACTACAAAAAGACTCCATACAGGTTTTAGAAAAATAGTAAATATTTACCTGTATCAAATAAGACCAGAATAACAAAAACCCAATCAGTAGATCAAGAGATATACGTCTTACATGAATAACTGTCAATGTAGTGCTTGAATTGATTGTGATCCTTTTAGAGCCTTTTTCGGTAATTCTCCTTGGCAAGAACAGCGCAATGACAGAGTTGGAATCGGGACTCCAAGTGTCCTTAGCAGGTCTTGAGGAGATTAAAATGCCACCAGGTAACACCCCCCAGCTGCTCGTGATGTCACGGGGGTCAGCGGCAGAGCGCAGAGAAGGCACGGTCCCTGGGATCACAGTACCTTCTTTGAACACTGCAGCTGCTGATCGGTGAGTCGCGCTGCTTCACTGCTCGTGGATGAAGCTGGCACCAGGGCTGAGCCGCGAGCGGTGCTGGTGGCCTCAGACACAGGTTCCATCTTGTGGTTCACTGTTCCTTGTGGATGACGGGCAGGGCCAAGGGCAAGCCACAAATGATATCAGCAAGCCTCAGGCACAGGACCTGTGTTGTAGAGCCAGGCACAGAGCGCATCTATCTCAAGCAGGGCCGCACCTTAAGCGAAGGGCAGATTCCAAACTCAGGCTGAGCACAGGGGTTGTAGAATGGTTGATGTTGGGCAGTAAAGCACTGTGCTTCCTCCTCGCTTGCACCAACTAGCAATCAGACACGCTCCCACAGAATGGAGTGCTTGTCCTGCAGACTGGCCCCAGGAGTGTGAATACCAGTAAAAAGCAGCTGATAATGAGGACTAGGATGAGGTAAGACCTCGGGGTGAACAGGATGGCAATCTGGAAAGCAGCTTACAAAGTTGTTTCTGTCCCAAGTAGATGGTGCAAAGGGGAAAACGAGCAAGTCCTTGGAGTCATTTTTGAGTCGACTTTAGGTTTCCATTTGCAGGGCATAGGTCAGCAGGCAGCAAAGCAGCACGGCACAGCAGGGCAGCAGTTCCTGGGAATAGCCAGTCACAGCAGAGTGGCAATTTTCCTGGCACAGCAGCCTTTACTCCAGCAGATTTTCTTCTTAGTCCAGTAGTGTACTGCCCTAGTCGACCAATAGGTCCAGTACTTATACTAGAAAGTGCCTTAGATGTTGGGGAGGACTACAAAGGATTTCTGTGAAATGCACAGGTCCCTCTTTCAGCTAAGCCTCGGCTCTAGACTACCAGTAGGGGGTAATCAGCCCCTTTGTTTGGACTCTGGTCACTACCCTTTGAGAATGCAAGTGTGAGCCCTTCCCAATCTACTCGAGTGCAGAGAAATGTCCACTTTCTAAAAGTGGCATTCCTAAAATAGTAATAATAATTACAACTTTACCAGTAAAGAGGGTTTATTATTACCCTTCCAATGGTACTAAAGATGATGCAGCTACTCCTCTCAGATCAGAAATTATAGCTTAAAGATATTATAAGGAATTTCCAATGCTGGCCTATGAGAGGGGCAGGCCTCACAGTAATGAAAAATGACTTTAGGAGTTTTTTTATTATTAGGACATGAAAAACCTAAAGGCACATGTCCTCTTGTTTTGCTTACATGGCACCCTGCCTTACGGGTTACCTAGGACCTACTTTAGGGGTGATGTATATGTTTGAAAAGGGGAGGTCTGGGCTTGACAAGAGGCTTTAGTTGCCAAGTCGGCGTGGCAGTGAGACTTTGCACACAGGGTCTGCAGTGGCAGGCCCTATGCATCTTCCAGAGCTACTTAAGTGGGTGGCACATCAACTGCTGCAGGTCCACTAGTATCATTTAATTTACAGGCCCTGGGTATATGGTATAGAACTCTACAAGGGACTTTCAGGTAAATTAAATATGCCAATTGGGGATACAACAATGTTACCATGTTTTAGGGGAGAAGCACATGCACTTTAGCACTGATTAGCAGTGGTAATGTGCCCAGAGTTCTAAAGTCAACAAAATGATACAAACAAAACAAGAGGTAAAGGCAAAGGGGGTCATTCTAACTTCGGCGGGCGGCGGAGGACGCCCGCTAAAGTTCCCCCGCCAGAATACCACAGCGCGGTCAAATGACCGCCGCGGTAATTCTGACTTTCCCGCTGGGCGGGCGGGCGACCGCCAAAAGGCCGCCCGCCCGCCCAGCGGGAAAGCACCAGCAACGAGGAAGCCGGCTCCGAATGGAGCCGGCGGAGTTGCTGGTGTGCGACGGGTGCAGTTGCACCCGTCGCGATTTTCAGTGTCTGCCAAGCAGACACTGAAAATCAATGTGGGGCCCCACGACACCCGTTCCCGCCAGCCTGGTTCTGGCTGTGAAAACCGCCAGAACCAGGCTGGCGGGAAGGGGGTCGGAATCCCCATGGCGGCGCTGCTTGCAGCGCCGCCGAGGAGGATTCCCTGGGGCAGCGGGAAACCGGCGGGAAACCGACGGCTTCCCTTTTCTGACCGCGGCTTTACCGCCGCGGTCAGAATAGCCCCAGAAGCACCGCCAGCCTGTTGGCGGTGCTTCCTCCGTCCCCTACCCTGGCGGTCTCGGACCGCCAGGGTAGGAATGACCCCCAAAGTGTCTTGGCTAAGACTACCCTACTGATGCCAGGTCTATCAGGGGGGGCTCCCTAATTTTGGGCAGGGTTCAGAATATCAGACCTTAATAAGCAGAGCTACCACTCAGGGTGGACCTGCAGCAGGTTCCAATACAAGCACGATGTGGTCTCCTGCATTCTAGAATACTTTGTGATAGAGTGGCGAGAAGAGAGTAGTTGTTTGGCAGACAGTTTACCATTGTGCTGGTCTGGGGCCAGCATAAGCAAAAGGATAATGTTTATTACCATATCCACAATAAACCCAGAAAAGAAGCTGGACCCTCTCCAATGGGAATTAGGTTACCCCTCTCAACAATATGTTGTCAAAATACAGTCAAACCTTTTATTTGTAACACATGTTTCTGAAAAAGTCCCATCTTCCTCAGCTACAAATGGAACGTTTCTGAGTGATCCATCAAGTGAAGGCTGAAAAAATGGGGGGGTCTCAATACACATTTGCCCCCCTTAATTTTTCTATAACAAAACTAGACATAGCTACAGCCAAATCCACTAAACGGATTTTGCTAAAAGCTGTAGCCTGGTCCAGAAAACATGCTTTCTGTGATTGGATTTAAATCCATTCAGTAGCTTTTGAGAAATTAAGGCTAACAAAATATAGATATTTCATTACACGGAGGATCCATGGAACTTACAGATTTCACAATGAGATCTGACTGGCTGCCACCACATCAACAATGATGTGGCGTCAGCCATCTTAGGTTAAAGGTTAAAAAAAGACATAAGAGGGGAGGGTAGACCTACCTAGGCCTGGTGGAGGTAGCCCACCCTTGCTGCATACTTGATGGGTGCAGTTAGGGAGGTGGTAGGGCTACTCTAGTTCAGCTTTTCTGTGAAAAATTGTGTTTCAGTTAGTTATAGTTGTTTGTGAATATTGTGTGATTCTGCCTGCCACTAACAAAACTTTACTGCTGCAAGACCCAGTTTCCTGCCTCCTTCCTCCTTTCTTCCTCCGTTGACTTCTCCCTGCCTGCTCAACCAGAAACAAGTTGTAGATTAGAAAGCTGAACACACTTCATCTCCAGGTGTACTTATTTGGTGGCTGCTGGGCAAACACGAGGCTGGGCCTGCAAGTTAACCTTAGAGGCTCAGAGAGGGTCATGTGATCTCACCATCAGCCTAATCTAGCCCTTGACCCTGGGCATCTCAGCCGGGGCATTGAGATTAGGAGCAGAGAGGGAAAGGGTGATGTACCAGTTTGGTCCTGTTTTGGCCTGGAAATTTATAGGGCCTGAAATACCCCCCATTTCTCTACTAATACAAATTAACTATTAGTCATTGTAGGAAGTTGGCTCTGTATGCACTATTTCAAAGTAAGGAATAGTATGCACAGAGTCCAAGGGTTCCCCTTAGAGGTAAGATAGTGGCAAAAAGAGATAATACTAATGCTCTATTTTGTGGTAGTGTGGTCGAGCAGTAGGCTTATCAAAGGAGTAGTGTTAAGCATTTGTTGTACACACACAGGCAATAAATGAGGAACACACACTCAGAGACAATTCCAGGCCAATAGGTTTTTGTATAGAAAAATATATTTTCTTAGTTTATTTTAAGAACCACAGGTTCAAGATTTACATGTAATACTTCAAATGAAATGTATTGCAGGTAGGTACTTTAGGAACTTTGAATTAGCAAAATAGCATATACAGTTTTCACATAAATGACATATAGCTATTTTAAAACTAGACACTGTGCAATTTTCAACAGTTCCTGGGGGAGGTAAGTGTTTGTTAGTTTTTGCAGGTAAGTAAACCACCTACGGGGTTCAAGTTTGGGTCCAAGGTAGCCCACCGTTGGGGGTTCAGAGTAACCCCAAAGTTACCACACCAGCAGCTCAGGGCCGGTCAGGTGCAGAGGTCAAAGTGGTGCCCAAAACGCTTAGGCTTCAAAGGAGAAGGGGGTGCCCCGGTTCCAGTATGCCAGCAGGTAAGTACCTGCGTCTTCGGATAGCAGACCAGGGGGGTTTTGAACGGCACTGGGGGGTACACAAGTCCACACAGAAATTACACCCTCAGCAGCACGGGGGCGGCCGGGTGCAGTGTGCAAACACACGTCGGGTTTCAATAGGTTTCAATGGGAGACCAAGGGGTCTCTTCAGCGATGCAGGCAGGCAAGGGGGGTGCTCCTCGGGGTAGCCACCACGTGGGCAAGGGAGAGGGCCACCTGGGGGTCGCTCCTGCACTGGAGGTCGGATCCTTCAGGCCCTGGGGGCTGCGGGTGCAGAGTCTTTACCAGGCGTCGGATCTTAGAAGCAGGCAGTCGCAGTCAGGGGGAGCCTCTGGATTCCCTCTGCAGGCGTCGCTGTGGGGGATCATGGGGGGCAACTCTGGCTACTCACAGTCTTGCAGTTGCCGGGGAGTCCTCCCTGAAGTGATTGTTCTCCACAAGTCGAGTCGTGGACGTTGGGTGCAGAGTGTCAAGTCTCACGCTTCCGGCGGGAAACGCAAGTTGTTTCAAAGTTGCTTCTTTGTAGCAAAGTCGCAGTCTTGGGTGAACAGAGCCACTGTCCTCGGGAGTTCTTGGTCCTTCTAGATGCAGGGCAGTCCTCTGAGGCTTCAGAGGTCGCTGGTCCCTGGAGAGAGCGTCGCTGGAGCAGTGTCTTTAGAAGTGGGGAGACAGGCCGGTAGAGCTGGGGCCAAAGCAGTTGGTGTCTCCGTCTTCTCTGCAGGGTTTTTCAGCTTAGCAGTCCTCTTCTTCTTAGGTTGTAGGAATCTGAGTTCCTAGGTTCTGGGGATCCCTTAAATACTAAATTTAAGGGCGTGTTTAGGTCTGGGGGGTTAGTAGCCAATGGCTACTAGCCCTGAGGGTGGGTACACCCTCTTTGTCCCTCCTCCCTGAGGGGAGGGGGGCACATCCCTAATCCTATTGGGGGAATCCTCCATCTGCAAGATGGAGGATTTCTAAAAGTTAGAGTCACCTCAGCTCAGGACACCTTAGGGGCTGTCCTGACTGGCCAGTGACTCCTCCTTGTTTTTCTCATTATCTCCTCCGGCCTTGCCGCCAAAAGTGGGGCTGTGGCCGGAGGGGGCGGGCAACTCCACTAGCTGGAGTGCCCTGTGGTGCTGTAACAAAGGGGGTGAGCCTTTGAGTCTCACCGCCAGGTGTTACAGTTCCTGCAGGGGGAGGTGTGAAGCACCTCCACCCAGTACAGGCTTTGTTACTAGCCACAGAGTGACAAAGGCACTCTCCCCATGTGGCCAGCAACATGTCTGCTGTGTGGCAGGCTGCTAGAACTAGTCAGCCTACACAGATAGTCAGTTAAGGTTTCAGGGGGCACCTCTAAGGTGCCCTCTGGGGTGTATGTTACAATAAAATGTACACTGGCATCAGTGTGCATTTATTGTGCTGAGAAGTTTGATACTAAACTTCACAGTTTTCAGTGTAGCCATTATGGTGCTGTGGAGTCCGTGCATGACAGACTCCCAGACCATATACTCTTATGGTTACCCTGCACTTACAATGTCTAAGGTTTTGCTTAGACACTGTAGGGGCACAGTGCTCATGCACTGGTGCCCTCACCTATGGTATAGTTCACCCTGCCTTAGGGCTGTAAGGCCTTCTAGAGGGGTGACTTATCTATACTGCATAGGCAGTGAGAGGTTGGCATGGCACCCTGAGGGGAGTGCCATGTCGACTTAGTCGTTTTGTCCTCACTAGCACACACAAGCTGGCAAGCAGTGTGTCTGTGCTGAGTGAGGGGTCCCCAGGGTGGCATAAGACATGCTGCAGCCCTTAGAGACCTTCCCTGGCATCAGGGCCCTTGGTACCAGGGGTACCAGTTACAAGGGACTTACCTGGATGCCTGGGCATGCCAATTGTGGAAACAAAAGTACAGGTTAGGGAAAGAACACTGGTGCTGGTTAGCAGGCCTCAGCACACTTTCAAATCAAAACTTAGCATCAGCAAAGGCAAAAAGTCAGGGGGTAACCATGCCAAGGAGGCATTTCCTTACACAACCTGGATCTTCAAACTGGGGTGCGGGCCCCCCTTGGGGGGCCTCAAGTGATCCCAGGGGGGGCGCCAAACTCTGGCCAAAATAAATATTATACAGATAACATGTCTTTGTTTTAAGCAGAAGCATGTTATTGCAGTTTTAAAAAGGTAACAGTACTTAACTGCAATGTTTAAATAGGTTTAGACCTATTTAAACATTGCCATCTTTCTAAAATAATTGTTAAAAATGCTGAGGGGGGCCCAATGATTTTTATTTTTCAACTGGGGGGGCGCGGCATTAAAAAGTTTGAAGACCACTGCTGTAGGGAGATGGACCACCTCAACAGTTTTGGATTTTCACCTTTCATTTGCATCAGCCATCAGAGAGGTCTGTGGTCAGTTTGAACTACAAAGTGAGAACCAAAGAGGTATGGTCTCAGCTTCTTCAGGGACCAAACCACAGCAAAGTTCTCCATCTCAATGGCACTCCAACGCTGCTCCCTGGGGAGTAACCTCCTGCTAATGAAAGCAACAGGCTGGTCAAGGCCATCATCATTTGTTTGGAACAAAACTGCCCCTATCCCATGTTCAGAGTCATCTGTCTGCACAATGAACTGCTTGGAGTAATCTGGAGCTTTTAGAACTGGTGCTGTGCACATTGCTTGTTTCAGGGTGTCAAAGGCCTGTTGGCATTCTACAGTCCAGTTTACTTTCTTGGGCATTTTCTTGGAGGTAAGTTCTGTGAGGGCTGTCACTATGGATCCATATCCCTTCACAAACCTCCTGTAGTACCCAGTCAAGCCAAGGAATGCCCTGACTTGAGTGTGGGTTTTTGGAGCTGCCCAGTCCAGAATAGTCTGGATCTTAGGCTGGAGTGGCTGAACTTGGCCTCCACCTACAAGGTGACCCAATTAAACCACAGTTCCCTGCCCTATCTGGCATTTGGATGCCTTGATAGAGAGGCCTGCTGATTGCAGAGCCTTCAAAACCTTCTTTAGGTGGACCAGGTGATCCTGCCAGCTGGAGCTAAAGACAGCAATATCGTCAAGATAAGCTGCACTAAAGGACTCCAAGCCAGCAAGGACTTGATTCACCAACCTTTGGAAGGTGGCTGGGGCATTCTTTAAACCAAAAGGCATAACAGTAAACTGATAATGCCCATCAGGTGTGGAGAATGCTGTCTTTTATTTTGCTCCTGGTGTCATTTTGATTTGCCAGTACCCTGCTGTCAAGTCAAAGGTACTTAAGTATTTGTCAGCACCTAGTTTGTCAATGAGTTCATCTGCCCTTGGAATGCGATGGTAAACTGTCTTGGTGACAGAATTAAGTCCTCTGTAGTCCACACAAAACCTCATCTCTCTCTTTCCATCTTTGGTGTGAGGTTTGGGGACTAAGACCACTGGGCTAGCCCAGGGGCTGTCAGAGTGCTCAATGACTCCCAATTCCAGCATCTTTTGGACTTCCACTTTGATGCTTTCCTTAACTTGGTCAGACTGTCTAAATATTTTGTTTTTGACAGGCATGCTGTCTCCTGTGTCCACATCATGGGTACACAGGTGTGTCTGACCAGGAGTTAGGGAAAAAAGCTCAGCAAACTGTTGCAGGACCTTCCTACAGTCAGATTGCTGTTGGCCAGAGAGGGTGTCTGAGTAGATCACTCCATCAACTGAGCCATCTTTAATGTCTGTGGAGAGGAGATCAGGGAGAGGTTCACTCTCAGCTTCCTGGTCCTCATCTGTTACCATTAACAGATTCACATCAGCCCTGTCATGGAAGAGCTTAAGGCGGTTCACATGGATCACCCTTTTGGGGGTCCTGCTAGTGCCTAGGTCAACCAGGTAGGTGACCTGACTCTTCTTTTCTAGCACTGGGTAAAGGCCACTCCATCTGTCCTGAAGTGCCCTGGGAGCCACAGGCTCCAAAACCCAGACTTTCTGCCCTGACTGAAATTCAACCATTGCAGCCTTTTGGTCATACCAAAACTTCTGGAGCTGTTGGCTGGCCTCAAGGTTTTTACTTGCCTTTTCCATGTACTCTGCCATCCTTGAACGTAGGCCTAGTACATAGTCCATTATATCTTGTTTAGGCTCATGAAGAGGTCTCTCCCAGCCTTCTTTCACAAGAGCTAGTGATCCCCTTACAGGGTGGCCAAATAGAAGTTCAAAGGGGGAAAACCCTACTCCCTTCTTAGGCACCTCTCTGTAAGCGAAAAGCAGACATGGCAAGAGGACATCCCATCTCCTTTTGAGTTTTTCAGGGAGCCCCATGATCATGCCTTTCAATGTTTTGTTGAATCTCTCAACAAGACCATTGGTTTGTGGATGGTATGGTGTGGTGAATTTGTAAGTCACCCCACACTCATTCCACATGTGTTTCAGGTATGCTGACATAAAGTTGGTACCTCTGTCAGACACCACCTCCTTAGGAAAACCCACTCTGGTAAAAATACCAATGAGTGCTTTGGCTACTGCAGGGGCAGTAGTCGACATAAGGGGAATTGCTTCAGGGTATCTAGTAGCATGATCTACTACTACTAGTATGTACAGGTTCCCTGAGGCTGTGGGAGGTTCAAGTGGACCCACTATGTCCACACCCACTCTTTCAAAGAGGACCCCCACCACTGGAAGTGGAATAAGGGGGGCCTTTGGGTGTCCACCTGTCTTACCACTGGCTTGACAGGTGGCACAGGAGACACAAAACTCCTTGACCTTCTGGGACATGTTGAGCCAATAGAAGTGGTTGACTATTCTCTCCCACGTCTTGGTCTGTCCCAAATGCCCAGCAAGAGGAATATCATGGGCTAAGGTCAGAATGAACTCCCTAAACTCCTGAGGCACTACCACTCTCCTAGTGGCACCAGGCTTGGGATCTCTTGCCTCAGTGTAAAGGAGTCCATCTTCCCAATAGACCCTATGTGTTCCTGTTTTCTTTCCATTGGACTCTTCAGCAGCTTGCTGCCTAAGGCCTTCAAGAGAGGGACAGGTTTCTTGTCCCTTACACAACTGTTCCCTTGAGGGTCCCCCTGGGCCTAGGAGCTCAACCTGTTAAGGTCCTAACTCCAGAGGCTCAGTTCCCTCAGAGGGCAGAACTTCTTCCTGAGAAGAGAGGTTCTCTTTTTGTTGTTGTGTTGCAACTGTTCCCCCAGTTGTCTTTCCTTTTCTCTTGGAGGGTTGGGCCCTTTTTCCAGGCTCCAACACCACTTTTTCACCCTGAGCCTTGCACTGTGCCCTTGTCTTGACACACACCAGTTCAGGGATACCCAGCATGGCTGCATGGGTTTTCAGTTCTACCTCAGCCCATGCTGAGGACTCCAGGTCATTTCCAAGCAAACAGTCTACAGGGATATTTGAGGAGACCACCACCTGTTTCAGGCCATTGACCCCTCCCCACTCTAAAGATACCATAGCCATGGGATGTACTTTAGTCTGATTGTCAGCGTTGGTGACTGGATAAGTTTGTCCAGCCAGGTATTGACCAGGGGAAACCAGTTTCTCTGTCACCATGGTGACACTGGCACCTGTATCCCTCAGGCCTTCTACACTTGTCCCATTAATTAAGAGCTGCTGTCTGTATTTTTGCATGTTAGTGGGCCAGGCAGCCAGTGTGGCTAAATCCACCCCACCCTCAGAGACTAATGTAGCTTCAGTGTGACACCTGATTTGCTCTGGGCACACTGTTGATCCCACTTGGAGACTAGCCATTCCAGTGTTAGCTGGAGTGGAGTTAGAAGTGGTACTTTTCTTGGGACAGGCCTTGTCTCCAGTTTGGTGTCCAGGTTGATTACAGCTACGACACCAGGCCTTTTTGGGATCAAAGATGTTACCCTTGTACCCAAAATTGGATTGTGAAGAGGCTCTGGGCCCACCTTCCTGTGCAGGTTTTTGGGGGCCTGAAGAAGACTCTTTACTATTTTTCCATTTGGATGTCTCAACACTCTTCCCCTGGGGAGGCTTTGTGACCCCTTTCTTTTGGTCACCCCCTGTGGAAGTCTTGGTCACCCTAGTCTTGACCCAATGGTCCGCCTTCTTTCCCAATTCTTGGGGAGAAATTGGTCCTAGGTCTACCAGATGCTGATGCAGTTTATCATTTGAACAATTACTTAACAGGTGTTCTTTCACAAATAAATTGTACAGCCCATCATTATCATTTACACCACTGCCTTGCATCCAACCATCCAGTGTTTTTACTGAGTAGTCAACAAAATCAACCCAGGTCTGGCTCGAGGATTTTTGAGCCCCCTGAACCTAATTCTATACTCCTCAGTGGAGAATCCAAAGCCCTCAATCAGGGTAGCCTTCATGAGGTCATAGGATTCTGCATCTTTTCCAGAGAGTGTGAGGAGTCTAACCCTATACTTTCCAGTGAGAATTTGCCAAAGGAGAGCACCCCAGTGAGATCTGTTTACTTTTCTGGTTGCACAAGCCCTCTCAAAAGCTGTGAACCATTTGGTGATGTCATCACCATCTTCATATTTAGTTACAATCCCTTTTGGGATTTTCAACATGTCAGGAGAATCTCTGACCCTATTTATGTTGCTGCCACCATGGATGGGACCAAAACCCATCTCATGTCTTTCCCTTTCTATGGCTAGGAGCTGTCTCTCTAAAGCCAATCTTTTGGCCATCCTGGCTAGCAGGAGGTCATCTTCACTGAGGCTATCCTCAGTGACTCCAGAGGTGCTGGACCCTCCTGTGAGGGAAACAGCATCTCTGACTATCACAGCTGGAGACAGGGTTTGAGGGACCCTATTCCCCCTAACTAGGACTGGAGGGTGGGAATTCTCCTCCAAATCACTAGCTTCATCCTCTGGGAGGTCATCCTCAGAGGGGTTGGCTTTGGCAAACTGTGCCAACAGCTCCTGGAGCTGTATTTTGGAAGGGTTTAAACCAGCTTTAATATTTTTTAATTTGCAGAGAGACCTTAACTCCCTCATTCTAAGATGGAGGTAAGGTGTGAGGTCGAGTTCCATCACTGTCTCTGCTGCGTTAGACATTATGGGGCATATTTATACTGCGCCGATCGTGCGTCAAAAATTTTGACGCAAAATCAGCACAAACATTGCCCTGTATTTAAACTTTGACGCCCGCGGACGACAAAATTCCGCCGTGTGCGTCATTTCTTGGATGCGGCAACCCGCCTTGCGTTAATTATATGCAAGGTAGGCATTCCCGTCCAAAAAATGGCTTAAACGGCCATGCGTCGTATTTATGCTTTCGGGCAAAAATGACGCGTGGCCGGGAGGCGGAGCCAGAAAATGACGCACAACCCGATTTGTGTCAAAAATTAACGCCTGGGTCAGGGCAAACACACCTGTATTTAATCAGAACACACAGAACAAACAGCAGAGCAGCAGAGCAGCAACAGGGAGCCATGGAGGTCATTCTAATCCAGCATGCACGCAGACGCAGCAGCAACAACAGCAGCTACAACACCACCAGCAGGGACCCCAAAGGCAGCGCAGAAGGCAGGAGAGGATATTCCGCCCAAGAACAACCCTTCAGGGCCTCAGGGAACACAACATCATACAGAGGTACCGGTTGAACTGGCAGGCCATTCAGCAGCTGCTGTGAAACATTGAACAGCAGTTGGCCCCCACTTTGGTGACACCACGCACCATCCCAACAGAAACAAAGCTGCTTGCCGTACTTCACATGCTGGCAAGTGGCTCTTTCCAAACAAGTGGTGCCCTGGTTGGTGGAATATCACAACCATCATTCTCCGCCTTTTTGCCCAAAGTACTGGATGCCATCATTCGACTGACACCCGCCACATCTGCTTCCCTAACACACTGCAGAAGCAGCAGGAAACTAAACAGGGGTTCTACGCAATCAGTGGCTTCCCACACGTCCTTGGTGCAATCGACTGCACACATGTACGCCTTGTGCCACCTGCTGCAACTGAACACCTCTACCGCAACAGGAAGCACACACATTCCATCAACGTGCAGGCCATTGCCGATCACCAGGGATTGATTACCAACATCGTGGCTAAATATCCTGGGAGTGTACATGACTCATACATCTTCCGTCACTGCACCATCAATCAACACTTCCAGGATGGACAGTATGGCAATGGACTACTTGTTGGTAAGTACAAAAACCTACATATATATACACTGCACGGCAACCCACTAGGACACACAACACATACACCACAACAGCAACATGTCAACAGGAACACACTAAGGTCGTGACATCGCCAGCCATGTTTCTTAACTCACCATTGAACCTGTCACACATCGGAAATTACTGTACAGCCCAATGTGAAGACGTCAATGAGTGTGGTTGCCTAAATGTCACCTTGCAAATTGTAAGTGTCCCAATGACCTTTACATTAATACATTGCCTAAGTCTAAAGGTATGGGATGTCCAGGGTACTTTCATATGAACGTGCTAACAACACCTTCAATTTTAACTCTGCATGGAACTTTCATCTCACCCCCAGTGAAGACACACGGACACCTGTATCACAAGTCACAATGCTAGGGAGGGCACACTGTACTGAAAATCCTAAAACATATTGCTGACAAACGGTTAGCAGACAAACCCTTGTTCAGCCAAGGAAACAACACAATGCAGATGGTATAGCCTACAAGCATAGGATGGCACATTAATACACAAAAGAGACACAGATAACACAAGACTACTACTACCATTAAAGGTCTTTTCAATAGTGCCAGCTACATCAACATGATCCCATTCATTTTCTCTTGCAGCTGATCAGGGGTATGGCATCCAGCCATGGATTATGACACCATTTGGCAACCCGAGTACAGCTGCAGAGCGTGCATACAACGAGGCCCATAGGAGGACACGCAGCATTGTCGAGCGGAGCTTCGGCATACTCAAGTCAAGGTTCCGCTGCCTCGACATCACTGGTGGTAGCCTCCTATATTCCCCCGAGATGGTCTGTAGTATCATCATCACATGTGCAATATTGCACAACATTTGTGTCAGAAGAAACATTCCCCTCCTGGAACCAGAGCCACACATTCCTGAAGAGGAGGAAGAGGAGGATGATGGCCTGCAACAGGAGGGGGAACTACAGAACACAGCTGCTGGTATACGCAGGCGGCAACAGATTGTAAATAATTTCTTCTGAATATGATCACCTTCACCACTTTAGTTAACTAATGTAACTAAACACCTATTATAGTCACCATATCATGGTCTGGCTATTCCTTTTTACACACCTTCATCTCTACTTATCAGAATAAGAGTGTTGCCTCATGGAGCATTGTTGGGATACTGAGTAGGACACGGAACATCCCAGAGCTTATGTGATGCCTAACATACAATGGTCACATACACACACACTCTTAATGACATATATCATGTACATATCTCCTTTGAAGGCCTATAGCAGAGGACCACAACTATTTCACACATACATGTTGAAAGCAAGGTCAAACGCAGCATATGGCACACAACTATGACACCATCACTCAATAAGGGGAA
The DNA here is from genome assembly GCF_031143425.1 of Pleurodeles waltl. NCBI lineage: Eukaryota > Metazoa > Chordata > Amphibia > Caudata > Salamandridae > Pleurodeles > Pleurodeles waltl. The sequence continues at coordinate 643,497,132 of NC_090445.1, read as the reverse complement.
TACAAGCCTCATACATGAGGCAGTCAATGTGCTTTGGCATCACTAACAGGAATGTCTGACAAGACCCTTGACAGCAGTTAGTCCAACTGCATCCAATATTTGCAAGGAATATCTGTGACTAGAGTTCCATAGAAGCAGAACATAGACAGCACAAGTGCCACACATACGACATGCAATGCGCACATGACATTCCATGTACATGTCAGCCCATTTCCTAACTCCTGACACACCCATGCACCTGGTCACAACCCACCTGTCGGAAGAGGTCCCTGGAATACTAAGATGTGTACCCTGATAATACCTCCTCTACAAACACAGAACAAGATTAGCAAACCAGTGTGCTACACCCTTTCCTAACGTATGCCATTGTCAAAGAACATCTGACTGCATGGACATCAGGTCAATTTATACACTGTCTCCTAGTTTCAAAGCCCTGTTTGCACATGTAGATTGCTTCCCGTTGTGAAAATGTCTGTTGGCCCTTAGAATGCAAGTCTCACCTACAGGACTGGTGAGAAATAGATGCAGCCCACACCTGTGAATACCTCCATGCACACCACCCATTACAAAAAGCAATGCCCCTGATGATGCCTGGAACAGCATAGTAGTAGCCATGATGTCGAATACATCGTCAACCATTTACAGTAATTAAGCTGTGTAACACAGCCACTGGGTTCATTTGTCACCTTCAAAAACACAGGACATACATAGATGGACATGTCAACTGTCTAGTTTGTCCTCCAAACAGTCTCAGTCAGACCACTGATTATGTAACTTGTCCAATAGCTGGCTCCTGAATCATCTTGCATTCTGTCAGCCTGACTGGCAACTGTCTGTGCGTCACACTAAAGTATCCCTGTGTCTACATATGTACCACACTTGTGTTGTCAAACCTGCCATTCATCAGGGGGCATTGGGCATGGGCTTCTACCATGCATACACAAATACATTGTATAGCATCATCTGCCTTTTTACTGTACCATTTGAGTTCAATCCTCTTGGAAATGCAAAATTCATGGCCCAGCCTTTTTCTGGGTTGCATTTATGCATGAATGACAAAGTGTGACAGTGTCCCAGGGTCATAGGCAGGGCTTGGGTACGGGGCTTTCAGCACAACCAGCAACCTCTGATAATGTACATGACTAATACACAAATGTCAGGACCATGACAGTTCACACACAGCATCACAGTGCGCACAACATAGTGATGGGCCGTGTGTGCTGGATAGCTGCGAGAATAAACAGCACAGAGGCTATGATGTTCCCAGATGCAGTGGGAAGTGCAGAGGCCAACCTGAGTACAAATTTTGTATTGACACCTGCCGGAACATGACAATTGAGACATTATCTCACTCAGCACACCAAGGTTGCTCTGTTGACTGTCTCATTACACCTCTTTAGTGACAGGGTGGGACCATCCACATGTTGGTTCACATGTCCACATCTACTCTACTCACATTGATCAACAAAGGATACTCAGTAGTTACAGGAATAGCTGCCACTGACACATGATAAGTCCTGGTCCGAACTGTGACAAATTACATCCCAAAAAATCTACAGGATCATTATTGGACCACACACATGAACAAGACACCTATGTGCAATTGATCACTGGAAATATGTGGACACGTGCTGTCTTGTATGCTGGTCCACCACAGCCACTTGATAGTTGGGGCCTACTTCTATGGCCTCAACTGTGGTGTCATCATACATATGAGATTGACCCTTGTCTGTCTGTGCAAACAACATGGTACCCACTTCCTTAATGCATGTGTATGACTCACTGTGGGATTCATCAACTAGTGCCTAGGAAGCTCTTACCAATACTCTAGGACATAGGATGTAGAAATTGTGGACCTTTGACATGAACATGTGTCTGCCATCCATCTGGTGCATGCTATGTCACATGTGCTGTCTACGTGACCCTAAAACTTGGAAGTATACTTTGCGGGTGTTGTTACATGTATGACTAACACATGCCCTTGCTCATTCCAATATTTACTTGCATCTTAGGGTTGGACACATGGACGTCACATTCATACAACCAAATGTACAATAATGCTTCATGTGATGTACACACACACCTAGTCAACCAACAAATTAGTTGTCAAAGCAAAGGCAATTAGGTATTGTACATATGTGCGTCACATTGCTATCCTATCCTTATGGCAAACATGCACAATTTGTGCCATCTATGATGTCAGCCAACTGTAAACATACTGTGAAGGGTGTAGTGGATGATGTTCCGCTGCAGTATGATGTCACACATGTGAACATACACCATCAACACTATACTGTCTTCAATTAGCCAATCTCTGATGTGTTCCAAAAGTAAAATAACCAAAAAAAATGTAAAAATGCCCCAACCAGTTAATGCACTGTGATTTTGACGTCCCTAGCGGTGTGCGTCATTTTTTGTTGCACAAAACTGTTTTTGCGTCATTTTTTTTTACGCACAGGAGTGAAATATAGCCCGCATCCAGATATTTGTACAGTCCATGTATCATTATATGGATGCGGGCTAATATTCACGTCTGTGCATCAAAACAAATTACGCAAATGCAGTTTTGTGCAACAAAAAATGACGCATAACGTGAAAAAGGCGGGACTTTTCATTCAGGAAGTGATGTAATAGGATATCCTGTTTACAGATCATGTACAGTGGGTGTACTTTCACTTTCACTTTGCAGTCTATGATCCTTCTAGACTGTGTGGCTGTGTAGAGAGTGTTGTACAGAGCCTTTGTGCTGTTTTTGTCCTGTGTGCTATCTGTAAAGTCCTTTTGTGAAATACATTTTGTTTGTGTATACTGTAGTACTGTTTTTTGTCTACATTTGTCCATTTATCTTGTGTATTTCTTGTTTGTGGGAGTCTTTTGTGGGTAGTGTTAATTTGGGGATAGTTGACACTTTTAGTGTTTAGGTTTACTTTTTTTCTGCCTTTTTACCCCTACTTTCACCCATTTCCCCTTTCTTTTTCTTTTACCCCTATTCCTTATCTTCTTCTATAAGTATGTCTGGTAGGCCACGTCTTGGCAGGATGGGGGAAGAGGAGTTGGGGGGCTTCATCTGGCTGGTTACACATTTCTTGCCGCTCATGATCCAGGCAGGGGGCAGGGTCATACAGGGCTACCCGACAGAGGAGTGCAGAATCCGGTGGGGAAAGGTGCTGCATCACCTACAGCATGTGTATGCCAGCCAGAGGAGTGACCACCAGCTGAAGCACCGGTGGGCTGACCTCATCACCAGGGAGCAGGATCTCTTGGACCACCTGGGAATCATGATTGGTGGCACTGTTGGTGAGTATGACTATTGTTATGTGCAAAAATGAATGCCCTGTTGTGACATCAGTGGATTAGTGCAATGTCTGCCACCTAACTTGATGACTGTGTGTAATTTTGGGTACATATGAGGGGATCATTGATGCACTATGGCAAGGATCACAATTGCTAGGTGTCAGGTAGCACGTGCTCAGCAAACTTACAGGTAACTTTACCATGAAGGAAAATGGTGCGGCCTTTCTGTCAGCACAGCTGACAAAATAGGAGCCAATCATGTCTATATAGGGTACTATTGACAGAGAAGTACAGATCTACCAACATTTAGGCCAACTATGTTGACGCAATTGCTAGACTGACTTTAGAATCACTACATGATGCTGAAAATGAGTGCTGCCTTCACAACAATTTATAATAGCAAAGTGGCTCATACATTGGTCTCATGTGAGTCTGGTGAGTGTGGAAGGAAAGCGTTCACAGAAGTACTATGAATGTGTGAGATTATTGTGTTTCTTAATCTTTTAGGATAAATGTCAGTTCATGAATTGAATACATTGTGTAAAGGTGTAAGGTGCCCTCAGCTAACATCGTAAGATGTTTGTTGGAATTGGTTGAGCCACAATCCAAATATGGATTGCAGACCAAGTGTATGCACATGGCTTTACATCTCCATGGTTGGTGCAAATCACCATAGCTGGGCCACATCAATTGACTCTACTGTAACAACAGGATGGCTTACATGAGTCCCTGCCCCTCCCTCTGTACATTGGGCCTATGTGCAATAAATGTGTCATGGCCACAAGGCATGTTTGACTGGTAATGCAGTCCTCAAGTAACCAGGCTTTGGATGTTTCTCTTGGATGCACATGATGAGACGATTACACTCCATATTTTTTCGTGCATACCAATTATGGGGCAAGTTTGCAACCACATGATAGTTAGGGCCAATGTATGTGTGCAGATATGTGTGTAACTGTCACAGGAGACCCATGTTATGTACAAGTTGGCCGTGAAATATCAGATGCAGTACCATCATGTCTGAATGGCTGCCATTTACTTATTCAGTCTACACATTGTAAATGATACTGAAAATGTTGCACTGTGCACAGATTTTGAGCACGTTTCTTCCTTCCATACCTTACAGGTGGACCGGCGCCCTACACTATGGGAGAGGTGGCGACATCTGAGGACCCCGACCACTACAGTAAGTGTTGATATGTCTGTTATGTGTTGTGTTTGCTGGTTATGGACTTGTGTGAGTTGGACGCATACCAAGGTGTGATGCTGGGGTCAAGTTTTTCACTTGTTCCATGAGTGGGAATGCAGTTTTCACATGTTTGGAGTTAGCCAATGCGTATCCAATGGTATCATGTATGGATTGTAGGACATCCCTGTAGGCCCCACTGTGAGTACAGGGGATAGTCATGTGTCTGACACTTGTATCACCAAGAGTCGCAATGGAAGTCAGCCCCTATTTAGTCAGCCTGTCAGACCCACATTCTCTAAGATTGGTGGAGCTAATAGCTTCCCAATAGACATCTGCTTCACTATTTACCTACGTAATTTTGAAACAGTAGGTAGAACCTCCTAGCATCATCTACTTCCACATGTAGTGCATAAAGTCTGTGGAACCTGAGTGTAATGGCCTAGGTGTGCATGCAATTCATGCTCATGGGTGTTCTAGCAACTCTGTGTCTGATGTAAGTCAGGCCTCACTGGAAGTATATGTTGTGTACTAAGTTCTGATTTTCCTGACATGTCTGACCCTATGAGTGCTCTAGGGTTTGCTGACTCCAAAATGTAGATAGACCTTACCTGTGGTGTGTCTGTAGAGACAAACATGTGTGGATTAGCCTATACACTCCTCGGTGTACATGTTGTTGGCAAATTATAGTTGTATATCCACTGCCCCCCCTCAAACACGGCCATGGGTTTGTGAATGGGGTACCTAGTATTGATGCTACCAGTATGTTACACATACCTGTGAAGAAGTGACGTTTTGGTTGCATACTAGTATACACACTCAGGTTTGGCACTTGGTACCATACTGGAAATTCCAGTTACAACTTGCAGACCATGTGGCTTTAGTTTTGCTTTCCGTACACTGACATTTGTAGCCCAGCTCTTGGTGGAGGATATGCAGCATGATTCTTAGCTGATAACTGTCAGAACTCAGATTGCAAGTCAAGGCCAGTTGTTACCATCTTGTGGGTTATGAATGTGCTTTGTGTGATGTGACCTTTGTTGTCTGGCCTGCCATGTACTTCCTCAGGGACATTCGATGCTCTGTATTGTGATATGAGCTGTTAGAAGTACAGTAGATGTATTGTCTGATTAACTTGCTGTGCTGTTTCACACAATGCAGTTACTAATGTGGCATATCTGCATTTGTCTTCACAGCAGCTAACATGACTCCAGACCAGGTCCGTGAATTTCAGCGCCGGGCCATGCGATACCAGCACATCCTGCTGGTGGAGTCGGGGTTCCAGATGATGGCCCGGCGATATCGCCATGAACGCGCCTCCGGGTCATGGCGAGCCTTCCCACAGGGTGGGCCTACTGTGCCCACCACAGCCAACACAGAAACAACCACCAATCTGAGCCAGGTGGCCCCACCCACAGCTGCCTCTGTTGCATCTACATCTGCTGGACTTCCTGGCCCCAGCATTGCCACTGGTGCAGGACAGCCCACACAGACCTCCTCCACCGGTTCCCAGACTGCCACTGCTCCAGCTGTTGACCCTGCCGCCTTCAATAGACTAGAAAACAAGATGGACAAAGTGCTGCGCAAGGTGAGCCACCTGAGCCGAGACGTGCGGCACATTAAACGGCGGGTGAAGGATATCAAGAGGACCCTCCGGAGGGCCAACCTCTAGACAGTTGATTAGATGGACATGATACCCTCCCATCCCTCCTCTTTCCTTGTTCTTATACTTAGTGGGCTTAGGGGGCTTAGTGTTAGGTTAGTATAGGCTGTTAGTTTAGTGAGTGTTAGTGGGTGAGGGCTAGGGGGACCTGCTTGTTATTTTTTTGACTTATTACATGTGTGGGTGGGTGGTGGTCTATGTTGGGGTTCTTGTGTGAAAAAAAACATAAAAAAACAATTTACCAAAAAAATATATATTTGTATAGGATAGTATAGTATGTGTTTAGGTTAGTATGTGTTGTCCTCAATGTGTCCCGTCTCATAAGGGGGTTGGGGGGTAGATGTTTAGAACGTTTCGTTACATGTGATAAGTAAGTGTAGCTTAGGTTAGTTAGGGACAGTTGTGGGTAATGAGTAGTCAGGGTAGATTAGGGTAGGTAAGATTTTTCCCTCAGTTTCCTCATCTATGGTTAGCTTTTAATACATATTTGGTTACCCCTTAATAGTATGTGTTGAATGGTACTTGATCGTGGGTTTGGATTCCGTGTACATCTCTTTTGTACTATAACATCTGTGTCCTATGCTACAAACAAATCCCAACTGAGCTGTACGATTGGCAGCTAACCCAGAGCTACCTTGCAAAGTGTCTACCCTTTGTTGCAACCACCAATCACAGTTAATATGGATCCCAATGTGCTTCTGTTGATAAGTGTGTTTTCAAAGTCACTAACAGTGCTTCCAGACTTGATATTGGGGAAACTGTTTTAGGTCTGACTGCAGTGTGATGATCATGCACACCCTTATAAAATGAGTTCTCATTGGCAATCTTGTAATCTTGTCTTCATGACCCTCATACATAATTTGTGACACAGTTCAGCATGATTACCTATTTGTACGTTAACTCAGACACCTTCATTTGTGCAGTTTTTTTAGTGTTTACTTAGATTAGTGTGGCATGTTTATTGTGTTATTTTTGCATGTTGACAACATTTAGCGGGCACTATTTGATGACTTAGTTATCCCCTGATGAAGCATTCTTCTGTCCAGCACAGCATGGTGGTCTATGGTTTCTCACTTCATCAGATTATTCCCTCAGGATGGGCAGAGTATGATGCAATCATGGTCACTTTGCAGATTTCTCTAACTACATAATATCTGGACAGTTGTATTGAGAAGCTACGTTATTTGACAGTAGGGACATTCCAATTATCTACTGCGCAGTTGATATGTCACATTACCCAGAGACAGATTTGTGGTGTAAGTGCTATTTATTGAAAAGTGCTGTAGTGCTATATGTACATGGTCCATGACTGTGAGTCCATTATAGTGACATTTTAAATTGGGAACCAACACAAGGGTTTACCAAAATGCTTTTGTCATTCTGGGGTTGCTGTTTCAGACAGTGCAGAGGGACAGGATTTGGCAATGAGTAGGAGAGAGACAATCACTGGGCTGGGTGACAAGATATACAGTGGTTTGCAGAACAGTGCTTGAGTACAGTTGTTGCAAGACTGGCAAGTTACAAAGCACAGGACCTTGGTAAATGTCGGCCATGTGGCAGGGACTAGTGCTTCCGGGTCATTTTCCTTGTGAATGTGATCTGTTCCATGTCTTCTTCTTCTGATGTGTGTCTTGCCTGCTTTGTTCTTGTTGTTGTTGGTTGTGAAGGGGCAACACACACCTCAGTGTTAGAAGACGTGGAGTCAGACATCCCGGTGGCTGCTCCCTGTGAAGGTCTTAAGGGCAGTACTGCAGCAAGGAGGATCTGCTGGTTCTTGAGAATAGCAGCCACATCACGATGATAGGCAGCCAGGTCGGCCCTGAGGGGTTCAATATTGCATTTGTGCACGCGTTGACAGGATTGCTGTTGTAGGTGTTGGGTCAACTGTATTACAGCTGTGCTGATTTCCTTTTGGGTTTTCTGCAGTTCCTGCAAGATAGATGTTAGGGCTTGCATAGCTGCTGCCTGATCTGCAGATGACATCATGCACGAACGCACCCCCTCAAGGCTGGCTGCCATATTTTGCATCCCCACCCGCACCTCCTTGGCCAGCTCCCGCTGTACTCCAACTACAGTTCTCTCAAAGCTGGTGCCAATGTCGTCTGAGTCCTCAGCTGTATTGGAGCTGGCAGGTCTTGCAATTGGGGTGGTGGGTGGTTCCTCTGCGATGGCTGCTTGTTCTGTGCTCCTCCTTGTGACTGAAGGTGGGGTCTGGAGGGTTTCAAGGACCTTTTGGATGGTCTCCTGGGGAATGTTTATCAGCTCGTCATCCATGTCATCAGGGAAATCTGGGACAGGCATATCGGCAGGAGATCCATCTTCCTCTGCAATGAAACAGGGTACAATTAGTGTGTCTGTGTTGTGACAATTTTGACGTGACGTGCCTGCCTTTTGATGAATTCACTTTGTGATCTTGTTTTGTATTAATATCTGCAGTCCTTCAGATGGGCATTGTTTCAGGCCTATGGCCCACCTGTGTGTCACATGTATGTTATTGAGTTATCAGACTTGTCAGCCTCATTGCCTCTAGGTGTTGCTTTATGCCAAATAGAGAATTGCCACCTTTTTGTCCTACTCAACCCTCCGTGTATATCCATTCTCATGGTGAGACCTTTCACTGGCTGTGGGTGTTCTGATGGCCCTGGTAGCACACTTAACTATCAGGACCTGTCCCAATCCCTGATCGTTCACATCCACTTAAATGTAATAGACATGTGGCATATCCTATGCATGGCAATGTTATGATCCAATATGGATGTTGACATTGTTAATGTGTCCTGCTGATGTTGGGTAATGTGTGTTACATTGGATTGCCCTGATAGTCGTATCAGTGTCCTATTTCGTCCTCTGACTGTGCAGGTGTATTTCAGTGACCAGTTACATGTGTCCCATCCTCAATGCTGTTGTCTGAGCAGTATTACATTTGTGATGTTGCCTTGTTACCCAGGCACAGGATGGACCCTGACATATGCAGCATGGGTGTGTCCTTAGTGCTGTGTCGCTCCTATTGTTGTTTACATTGGCTGATGTTTGTGACAACTATGGGCATTGACATTTGAGTGTACTGGGGCCTTTGTCTTGTTTCAGGAGATTGTTGCAGATGTCATCCTCACCCCCTAATTTAGGTATGTATGTTCCATGGGGAGGTTACTGCCATTGGCTACTTGAGCTGCACGCAGATCAGAGGTGGTAGTGGCAACTGTTGTTGCAGTTACATTGCAGTTGTCGGTTTGGCTAGAGGATTGCTAATAGGGCCCTAGTTAATGTAGGAGGTATGTTGGCTGACGAGTGCCAGGATGTCGGTTTGACGTAGTGGCCTTCCCTCCTGTCGTGGCTTTCCCTTTGCTCTATCGTTGGCATTACAGCATGCCCCCATGGGACTGTTGTTGGTGTAGTGTAATGGTGTGCCCCAGCTTATGTTTGTGCAGGCCATGCCCCCATGCCGTGCCCCTTTACCCATGCCACTCCATGTATATGATGACTTACATGCAATGTGTAGTAGGTATTTCCCCCCCCCCGGTTGCAGTTGACATTAGTGCATTTCAATTCCCCATGCGACTTACCCTGCATGTGCGTTGTCTCCTGGTAGTCTGCGCTGTCCTGTCCTTGAATCCCTGTGACAATCTCCTCAGGGATGACGGCTGCGACCATCTCCTCCATGTGGTCCAGGGGCTCCTGGTGTGCTGGACTCCCACCTCCATTCTGCAGTGCTGCCTTCCTGTTCCTGGCCATCTTTTCCTTGGTCCTGCGCTTGCAGTCATGCCAGCGTTTCTTGCACACGATGACTGTTCTGCGTACTTCAGCCACACTGTTGATCTTGTCGACAATTTGTTGCCATATAGCCTCTCTCCTACTGATTGGCAACTTTGATGTGACAAACAGTTGGTGCTGGTGTTCCGTCACCTCTTTAACCAGGATTTCCTGCTACTCTGCACTGAAGCAACACTTTCTTTTCTTCTTAAAAGTGTCCTGGTTCTTGTGTGGATCCTCCTGGCTGGTTCCTGGTCTGCTGTCATCTTCCTGGGGTCTGTAGTGTCATCTGGGATCCATTTTGGCTCTCCTCTGGTGAACTGGCAGTGTTCGCTGTTTTTCTTGACGCTATTGCGTAAAAAAACAGCGCATATCCGGTTTGCGGTGTGGTAAATCAACCCACAGGCATTTCCACCGCGTTAACGTAGTTTTCCTTTACGACTTGACGCCGCGGTGTGCGTCAAAAACAATGACTCCCACCTGTTGTTTGCGCCGCCGTGCGTCAAAGTATAAATATGACGCCCGCATGGCGCCCCAAAATGGCGTTAGCCGGCTGTAATATTTTTGACGCAAAACTGCGCCGGCGCTTTTTTGCGTCAAAAAGTATAAATATGGCCCTATGTTTCTAAAAGTTGGAATACTTTTTAAGAATCTAAAACTATTTCTAGAACTTAATTCAAACTTTCACAAAACTTTTAAACTCTAAAAGAAATGCTAACAGGGACTAACACAAGGCCCTAGCAGGACTTTTACAAATTGTAAAAAATAGCTCAAATTGCACAAATCAGTTTCTAATGACAATTTTTGGAATTCAGTCGTGTGATCAGGTATTGGCTGAGTACTCCAGCAAATGCAAAGTCTTGTACCCCACCGCTGATCCACCAATGTAGGAAGTTGGCTCTGTATGCACTATTTCAAAGTAAGGAATAGTATGCACAGAGTCCAAGGGTTCCCCTTAGAGGTAAGATAGTGGCAAAAAGAGATAATACTAATGCTCTATTTTGTGGTAGTGTGGTCGAGCAGTAGGCTTATCAAAGGAGTAGTGTTAAGCATTTGTTGTACACACACAGGCAATAAATGAGGAACACACACTCAGAGACAATTCCAGGCCAATAGGTTTTTGTATAGAAAAATATCTTTTCTTAGTTTATTTTAAGAACCACAGGTTCAAGATTTACATGTAATACTTCAAATGAAAGGTATTGCAGGTAGGTACTTTAGGAACTTTGAATTAGCAAAATAGCATATACAGTTTTCACATAAATGACATATAGCTATTTTAAAACTAGACACAGTGCAATTTTCAACAGTTCCTGGGGGAGGTAAGTGTTTGTTAGTTTTTGCAGGTAAGTAAACCACCTACGGGGTTCACGTTTGGGTCCAAGGTAGCCCACCGTTGGGGGTTCAGAGCAACCCCAAAGTTACCACACCAGCCGCTCAGGGACGGCCAGGTGCAGAGGTCAAAATGGTGCCCAAAACGCATAGGCTTCAATGGAGAAGGGGGTGCCCCGGTTTCAGTCTGCCAGCATGTAAGTACCGCGTCTTCGGACGGCAGACCAGGGGGGTTTTGTAGGGTACTGGGGGGGACACAAGTCCACACAGAAATTATACCCTCAGCAGCACGGGGCGGCCGGTGCAGTGTGCAAACACGCGTCGGGTTTCAAAAGGTTTCAATGAGAGACCAAGGGGTCTCTTCAGCGATGCAGGCAGGCAAGGGGCGGGCTCCTCGGGGTAGCCACCACCTGGGCAAGGGAGAGGGCCACCTGGGGGTCGCTCCTGCACTGGAGGTCGGATCCTTCAGGCCCTGGGGGCTGCGGGTGCAGAGTCTTTACCAGGCGTCGGATCTTAGAAGCAAGCAGTCGCGGTCAGGGGGAGCCTCGGGATTCCCTCTGCAGGCGTCGCTGTGGGGGCTCAGGGGGGGCAACTCTGGCTACTCACGGTCTCGCAGTCGCCGGGGAGTCCTCCCTGAAGTGATTGTTCTCCACAAGTCGAGCCGGGGGCGTCGGATGCAGAGTGTCAAGTCTCACGCTTCCGGCGGGAAACGCAAGTTGTTTCAAAGTTGCTTCTTTGTAGCAAAGTCGCAGTCTTGGGTGAACAGAGCTGCTGTCCTAAGGAGTTCTTGGTCCTTCTAGATGCAGGGCAGTCCTCTGAGGCTTCAGAGGTCACTGGTCCCTGGTGAGAGCGTCGCTAGAGCAGTGTCTTTAGAAGTGGGGAGACAGGCCGGTAGAGCTGGGGCCAAAGCAGTTGGTGTCTCCGTCTTCTCTGCAGGGTTTTTCAGCTTAGCAGTCCTCTTCTTCTTAGGTTGCAGGAATCTGAGTTCCTGGGTTCTGGGGAGCCCTTAAATACTAAATTTAAGGGCGTGTTTAGGTCTGGGGGGTTAGTAGCCAATGGCTACTAGCCCTGAGGGTGGGTACACCCTCTTTGTGCCTTCTCCCTGAGGGGAGGGGGGCACATCCCTAATCCTATTGGGGGAATCCTCCATCTGCAAGATGGAGGATTTCTAAAAGTTAGAGTCACCTCAGCTCAGGACACCTTAGGGGCTGTCCTGACTGGCCAGTGACTCCTCCTTGTTTTTCTCATTATCTCCTCCGGCCTTGCCGCCAAAAGTGGGGCCCTGGCCGGAGGGGGCAGGCAACTCCACTAGCTGGAGTGCCCTGTGGTGCTGTAACAAAGGGGGTGAGCCTTTGAGGCTCACCGCCAGGTGTTACAGTTCCTGCAGGGGGAGGTGTGAAGCACCTCCACCCAGTACAGGCTTTGTTACTAGCCACAGAGTGACAAAGGCACTCTCCCCATGTGGCCAGCAACATGTCTGGTGTGTGGCAGGCTGCTAGAACTAGTCAGCCTACACGGATAGTCGGTTAAGGTTTCAGGGGGCACCTCTAAGGTGCCCTCTGGGGTGTATGTTACAATAAAATGTACACTGGCATCAGTGTGCATTTATTGTGCTGAGAAGTTTGATACTAAACTTCACAGTTTTCAGTGTAGCCGTTATGGTGCTGTGGAGTTCGTGCATGACAGACTCCCAGACCATATACTCTTATGGCTACCCTGCACTTACAATGTCTAAGGTTTTGCTTAGACACTGTAGGGGCACAGTGCTCATGCACTGGTGCCCTCACCTATGGTATAGTGCACCCTGCCTTAGGGCTGTTAGGCCTGCTAGAGGGGTGACTTATCTATACTGCATAGGCAGTGAGAGGTTGGCATGGCACCCTGAGGGGAGTGCCATGTCGACTTAGTCGTTTTGTCCTTACTAGCACACACAAGCTGGCAAGCAGTGTGTCTGTGCTGAGTGAGGGGTCCCCAGGGTGGCATAAGACATTCTGCAGCCCTTAGAGACCTTCCCTGGCATCAGGGCTCTTGGTACCAGGGGTACCAGTTATAAGGGACTTACCTGGATGCCAGGGTGTGCCAATTGTGGAAACAAAAGTACAGGTTAGGGAAAGAACACTGGTGCTGGGGCCTGGTTAGCAGGCCTCAGCACACTTTCAAATCAAAACTTAGCATCAGCAAAGGCAAAAAGTCAGGGGGTAACCATGCCAAGGAGGCATTTCCTTACAGTCATCCATAACTAACATGCAATGTCTCAACAAAAATCCACCTATCGCTTCCAGCTAGCAAGGTCACTCCAAACAACCCTCTCAACCAAACAATACCCTGGTGTGCAAAACAAACTTACATACCCTTGTATCCCTATAGCCACACAAGGACTTCTTCACTTCCAGACAAACTACAACTATGTCACTCGCCCTACACAGGACATATGCATACTTCCCTCAATCTAACACACCCTCTCTATTTTCTCACTGAAATCCTTCCACTGTCCTCTGCCAACTCCAAATATAGCCCATGAGGCTCGTAACCCTTCTTCATATCCTTTCTCTATACAACCTCTCTTCTTGCCACCCAAAGCACAGGGCAACACTCTTTCAACACTTCTCTTGAATATAAATTGACTTTTTCTCCCTTTTCACCCAAAAACGAAACCTTCTAATGCCTGTTTATCCTCTCCTACTCTCTAGAGATGTTGGATCCATCCCTCCTTCTGCTTCAACTTCCACACCACCACAATCATTCAGATTCAAACCCAAAATCTCATCTCACACACTGGTTTCACACAATATTATACAAAGAAAACAAACCCAAACACCCACCCAAACCTTCTCTGTAAAACACAGATATTCAAAAACTCCAATCCATCCTAAAATGCCAACACACCTCCACTATACACCTAATACCAACACAAATAACACACATTCTTTTCCATCTCACAGTTTCCATGCAACAAAGACACCATCCACAATTGACAGAGACTTACACTTCCTCTTCATCACTGAATACTGGCTGGGGTAAGACATGGCCCCCATATTGTATAAAGCAGTTCCATGAAGCTATCAAAATGTCACACAAAATCACATTGGCAAAAGAGGAGGTAGCTTACTTAAAGATACAGCAACTCTCACGAAAGCTGAGGAGGTTTCATTACAAGGATGAGAGGCCCTCCTTGCCAGATGCAACCCATACCAGCCTTTTCCTCTATCTTTCTTCTTCTTTATTGACCGCTACCTAGCGATGGGACGTTCCAAGAAACATTTCTAGAGATGGTTTCAAACCTATTTACAAAATACTGAAACCTATGCATCCTTGTGTCTTGAGGATAAAGTTTGACAAAGCTGAAATGCCCCAATCCAGAACAATTCTCACTAGCCTAGACACAGTCAACCTACAACAGCTCATACCTGAACCCACACACATTGCAAAGCACATATGAGTTGCCATTTTTGGCAATCCAGACCTTGCTACATTCCTACGTTTTGCACCAGTCACATGGTCAAGCTACCACCTGGTTGCTTTCCAACACAAGTCAGCACACCTCACCTCAGGAAAAATGTTTACCTGCAACTACATGTTGACCTTGGAACAATCTTAATTTGGAGACCTAGAAACACAGCTTACTTACAACACAGATCTGGACACAATAAACTCAGTTCAAAACGGTATGGGCCAGAATTACAAGGCCCTTTCGCCGCCTTGCGCCTACACTAGCGTAATTTTTTTACCCTAATGTGGCATTAAGGAGGCCATTTCCCCACGCCATATTCGGAAAGTGGCGCAATGCTTGCATTGCGCCACTTTTAACCCCTTGCGCGACATAGGCGGTCATTCTGACCGCGGCGGTCGCCGCCCGCCAAGCGGTTCCCGCCAAAAGACCGCGGCGGCCATTCCGGCTTTCCCGCTGGGCCGGCGGGCGACCGCCAGAAGACCGCCGGCCGGCCCAGCGGGACAGCCCCTTCAACAATGAAGCTGGCTCGGAATGGAGCCGGCGGAGTTGAAGGGGTGCGACGGGTGCAGTGGCACCCGTCGGGATTTTCACTGTCTGCAAAGCAGACAGTGAAAATCTTTGTGGGGCCCTGTTAGGGGGCCCCTGCACTGCCCATGCCAGGCTGGCAGGAAGGGGGTCGGAATCCCCATGGCGGTGCTGCAAGCAGCGCCGCCATGGCGGGTTCCCAGGGCCAGCGGGAAACCGGCGGGAAACCGCCGGCTCCCCTTTTCCGACCGCGGCTTTCCCGCCACGGTCAGAATCGCCCAGGAAGCACCGCCAGCCTGTTGGCGGTGCTTCCGCCGCACTCCGCCATGGCGGTCATGGACCGCCAAGGTCAGAATGACCCCCATAATGCCTGCTACAGACATAGGACCTCATGATGACATTGGCGGTAAGTACCGCTTACCGCCATGCTGACTGCCGATAACATACCACCGCCACG
Organism: Pleurodeles waltl; assembly: GCF_031143425.1. Taxonomy (NCBI): domain Eukaryota; kingdom Metazoa; phylum Chordata; class Amphibia; order Caudata; family Salamandridae; genus Pleurodeles; species Pleurodeles waltl. The sequence goes on along the minus strand of NC_090445.1, from coordinate 643,481,474 downwards.
GCAGATCACCGCTACCCATATTATGACACACACATAGCAATCCGTCACTATACAGCCACACACACAAGTCCGCCAGCCCAAAGGTCGGTGATAAACTGGCAGTAGCAAAACTCACACCGTTACAGCAACAGAACTATACCCACAACATTATGACCCATGAATCACTGCGGCGGACATTCAATGGCGGTGAACCATTGGCGCTACATAACACTGCGCTCAAAATACACACACACATACAAAACTACACCACATTGGACAATTCAAACTACACACACCTGACACACTTACACACACCACACCCACACCCCCACACCACTATAAAACACACACCCACACTACCAACAACCCTTTACAAATAAAAACAACTGCCACAAGAGAGATAGCAAGACCAAAGACAAGACCACAGCCACACACCACCATCACCAATACACCATCCACGCACCTTACATCACACACCCCAACACATCACCCCACACACCCTCCCCCACACCACTCACATTACACCCATGGCACCAAACAACACCCCTGATTCTCTGAAGAGGAGCTGAGGGTCATGGTGGAGGAAATCATCCGGGTAGAGCCACAGCTATTCGGATCACAGGTGCAGCAGACATCCATTGCTAGGAAGATGGAGCCATGGTGGAGAATCTTGGACAGGGTCAACGCCGTGGACAGCACCCCAGAACTAGGGATGACATCAGGAAGAGGTGGAATGACCTACGGGGGAAGGTGCGTTCCGTGGCAGCAAGACACCAAATACCTGTACATAGGACTGGCGGTGGTCTCCCACCTCCTCCCCCACAACTAACAACATGGGAGGAGGAAGTCTTGGCAATCATGCATCATGAGTGCCTGGCAGGACTAGGAGGAGGACTGGACTCTGGTAAGTCAAATCTCTATTACTACCACCCCTACCTGCATGCCATCACAAAGCCCCACCCTTACCCACACTCTCATCACTCCACCACCTCCTACACCCCACCATCACAACCCACCCCTCCCAATACCAAGCCCTGCATGGACCACCAATGCATGGACCCCCATCATAGACCTGCATGGACACCCATCACTAAAGCATGCACACTAGAGGGAAACAGCTAACCCACCAAAACAATACTCACACAAGGCAAAGCTGCTAGGGCAATAGCTACCTTATAAGGGCAACACACCCATGCACAAGAAGTCCCATGCAGAAACAATAACACTGTATTTCCATCCCCACAGGTCCCCCACCCAACGTCACCAGAGAGGAGGTGCCAGCAACATCCAGTCCCCCCCCAGAAGAGGCCCACAGTGATGACAGAAGCTCTGGACGCCTGGATCTGGATGACCAACCTGGCCCATCAGGGATCTCCGGACAGTCAGTTACCCAGGCACAGTCCCATACCACCACAGAGCCTCCCCCCTCAGGAAACACCACCCAGCGGGCCCATACCTCTGTCCCCAGGACACGTCAATCAGCAGTGTGTCCACCACTACAGGACCCCAGGGCACCCCACAAACACAGGACGATCAGTGATCTGGGGTCAGTGGCCTTGGGCACACGGTTCAGGGGACAGAGGCACAGGACAACAGCAAAGCTGGGAGGACTGCTGTGCGACAAATGCAGGACAGGGCCAGGTAACCGACTCTCCAGGAGGCAATCACCAACATCCTGGGAGCATACCACCATTCCCAGGAGACGATAGTCCAGATACTGGACAAGTTGCAGGAGAACCAGCGGCTGCAGGAGGGACAGTACCTGGGGATCTGGGAGGACTTGAAGTCCATTACCACCACCCTGGTCTCCATTGCAGGGGTGCTGGCAGACATGGCCAACACTATGAGGGAGGCAGTGGCACTCCACCGGGCCCCTACCACTGGCCAAACCAATGAACAACCCTCCACTGCCGCTAGTGGACAAGAGGCCCTGCCACAGGACCAACAGGCCACCAGCACCCCTCCCCCTGTAGATGGTGAACCACCCCGCAAACGGTCCCTGTGATCCAGGCAGAAGCCAGATACTATTGCCAAGACCCCCGCCAGGAAATAAGACTCTCCTGATTGTCACCCTTGTGTCCCACACTTTCCTCCACCATCAACCTAGCCAATTGCACATCCCCCTCTACATATTAGCACTTAAATAAATACCATTTGAAAAATAAAAAAAGTATGGAGTCTGTCAAATGATTGAACTATGTATTCAATTAAGAAGGTATAAACATTGAAATACAACTGTACAATAATGTATACATAGGAATGACCTGTAGTTGGCTGCAGTCAACCCACCAGGAGCGATAGCGGGACACAGATATCTGCCTCCTCATCTTCACTGTCCACAGGGTCCACTGCTGCTACACGCCCATTACCAGCCTCATCCTCCTGCAGAAAGGCACCTGGCGATGTAAGGCAAGGTTGTGCAACATACAGCATGTCACGATGATCTGGCAGACCTTCTTGGGTGAGTAGTACAGGGATCTACCTGTTAGATGGAGGAAATGAAACCTGACCTCCAGGAGGCTGAATGTCCTCTCTATGATTCTTCTTGTTCGCCCATGTGCCTCATTGTAGCGCTCCTCTGCCCTTGTCCTGGGATTCCTCACAGGGGTCAGTAGCCATGAGAGGTTGGGGTAACCAGAGTCACCTGCAAATATCAAGGGACAACTGTTAGCCACACACTAACCCTTAGGGCCCACACCATACACCAACATCCACTGCGTGGGAATCAGGGCTCACCTATTAGCCACAACAGGTGCCTCTGGAGTTGAGCCATCACATATGGGATGCTGCTATTCCTCAGGATAAAGGCATCATGCACAGACCCAGGATACTTTGCATTGACATGGGAGATGTACTGGTCCACCAGGCACACTATCTGCACATTGGTGGAGTGAAAGCTCTTTCAATTTCTGAACACCTGTTCATTTCTCCGGGGGAGAACAAATGCAATATATGTACCATCAATAGCCCCACTAATGTTGGGGATATGCCCATTGCATAGTAATCAGCTTTCACTGTGGCCAAATCCTCCACCTGGGGGAAAACAATGTAGCTGCACTTGTGTTTAATCAGGGCAGAGAATACTCTGGCCAGCACTATTGAGAACATTTGCTGAAACATTCCTGCTGCCAAGCCCACTGCCACTTAGAGGGAGCCAGTTGCCAGGAAATGGAGCACAGATAGGACTTGCACAAGAGGGGGGATCCCGGTGGGCTGACAGATAGCAGATATCAGGTCAGGCTCCAATTGGACACACAGCTCTGTGGTTGTGGCCCTGTCCAGTCTATAGGTGAGGATAATGTGCCTGTCCTCCATTGTTGCCAGTCCACCAAGGGGGCCTGTACACGGGGGGATGTTTCCATCTCCTATTCATCTGCAGTCGTTGCAATCTAGGGGACAAAACAGTGAGCAGCTGGTCAGTATTCCATATTTCCAAACACTACACTGCATTGCATGTTGTGACTGTAACAGTATATTGTTGGATAGGCCAAATGGTGCCTATGTGTACTGTAACGTAGTTAGGTGCCATGGCCTGCCCCCCCCCCCCCGAAATGGCATCCACCTATCCTGTATAGAGGTAATTCCGCTGATGCTGGTCGCCATTGCGGGAGGCGGTCGAGAACCGCCATGCAACTCCTCATTGGATACCATTGGGCCCTATGGGGTACAGTGGCCAGGATGTGACCATCATTTTCTATCTGTTCACTCACTTGCTACCTGATCTTTAAGAGGAGAGGACCTACACTGCAAGTGCTGCTGTGACCTGTGTCTGGAACCGACCATGGCTTGTGTCACTGGGGAAATGGCCCCTGCCTTCACCACTGCGGAGTTAGAGAGACTGGTGGATGGGTCCTACCCCAGTACAGAATGCTGTATGGGCCTTCAGACCAACAGGTGAGCACGATGCATGGGGCATGAATGCATGTGTGTGAGGGGGGTTGGTGGAAGGGCACTGGGCAGCGTGCTGCATGTATGGTGGGCCATGTCTGTGCATAAGGGGATGTGAGGGCTATGGTGGGCCATGAGAGTAACAGGCAGGACGGTCTGACTGATACCTTTTCCTATGTGTATTTCTCTGCTGGTCAGCGCCCATCAAAAAAAGGGTTTATGGCGTGCCATCGCCAAGGACGTAAGGACCCTGGGAGTCTACGGCAGGTGGAGCACCCACTGTCGGAAAATGGTGGGAGGACCTGAGATGCTGGGCATGGAAGACCGCAGAGGCCCAGCTGGGGATGGCCTTCCAATGAGGAAGGGGTGCCCATCGAACCCTGAACCACCTGATGCCCCGCATTCTGGCGGTGGCCTATCTGGACCTGGATGGGTGCTTGGGGACATCACAGCAGCCACAAGGGGGTGAGTACAGTGCCCCAATTTACTACTTGTGCGTGGTGAGATGGCATCTGGGTGGGGGATGTGGGCCTGTGGGTGCCCCTAGGCCAGGCCGGACATAGCAGGTAGGTCCCATGTTGAGCAGGGTCTGATGTAAACCTCCTCCAACCAAGCTAGTAGGCATCCACTACTGGGCAGGGGTCTGTGGGTCTCAGGTAGGCTGCAATTGCCGTTAGGTATCCCTGTCCATGGGCTGGTGACTAGCATTGTGACTAGTAGTGCATTGCCTAGTGCAGAGGGCTGTTACTTGTGTGTGTGTGTGTGTTGTGTACGCCAACGGTGGTGTTGTTGGCGCCATTGACCAAGTGTATTCTTTGTCTCTCCCCCCCTTTTTGTTTTGTCACCCTGTTACCCTGTCGTTATGTGCGTTAGCATCATCTGGGGGAGGAGCAGAGGGACCGGTGACGGGGACAGCTGCATCCTACAGGCCCGAGGAATGCGAATCCACCGACGCTGAGGGCACCATTGGGGCGGAGGGTGAGGGGAGCACCATGGCGGAGACTGGAGGGGACAGTTCTGACAGTGATACCTCCTTCGATGGAAGCTCCCTGGTGGTGGCGGACACCTCTGTGCCCACCCCAACTACAGGTACAGCTGCCACCCCCCATACCAGCACTGCCCTCCTGGCAGCCCCTCAGCACATATCCCGTGCCCGCTCACCCAGGAGGGTGGGCATCTCCTTCGCCCCAGGCACCTCAGGCCCTGCCACAGTTAGCCCTGCTGCCCTGAGTGAGGTGGCTATTGACCTCCTGCGATCCATCTCTGTTGGGCAGTCAACCATTGTGAATGCCATCCAGAGGCTGGCAGCCCATTTGCAACAAAGAAATGCATTCCTGGAGGGCGTTCACTCTGGCATGACGGCCCAACAGAGATCTATCCAGGCCTGGCCTCCTCCCTGATGGCAGCTATTGTCCCTCTTTCTAGCCTACCACTCCAACTTCCTCTACCCAATCCCATTCCCTTCAACCCCAACCTATCCCAAGCACACAGGCAGACCAGCATGCACCCAGGACAACACACAGGAGTGGTTCAGGCATACACAAGCACCACACATCATCCCACAGGCACTCACACATACACCATCCAGATCCAGACATACCAACATCCACTGCCTCCACTGTGTCCCCCTCCTCCTCGTCATCCACCTCCTTCCCAGTAGCGTCTGCACTCATACCTGCATGCGCTACATCCTCATCCATTACCACCATCACCAGCACACCTATCAGTACACACCCCTGACTGGCCGTCACCACCACCACATCTATGCACACGTCCCCTGTGTCCTCTCCCACTGTGTCTGTGCCCCCTCCTCCCAAAGAAAACAAACGCAAGCACTCAGACACCCACCAGCCATCCACCTCCAGCCATCAACAGCATCCAGCCCATGCACTTGCACCCAAAATCAGAAGACAGACACCTCCTACAACCACTTCCTCTTCCTCCACTCCCAAACCTTCACCCTCTTCCCACCCTAATGTCCCTAAGAAGCTTTTCCTCTCCACCCTTGACCTCTTCCCTACCACTCCCCACCCCCCCATCCTTCACGTCGAACCCAGACGAGCACCTCAGCCACCCAGTCCACGACCACAGTAGTGTCGAAAGCTACTAAAGCTGGGGGAGGACCCCGTACACCAGGCAGCCACACTGAAAGGGTGCCTGCACCAGCAGCGTCTAGGAAGGGTAAGGAGGCACCCCCAGCTGCGACAGGGAAGGGCAAGGAGGCAACACCGGAAGCATCTAGGAAGGGCAAGGAGGCACTACCAGCTGCTACAGGAAAGGACAAGGTGCAATCCCCGGCTGCTGACAGGAAGGACAAGGGGCCTGCACCCGCAGTCAGGAAGGGCAGGAGGCCTGGTGCTGGGACTCATTCGGAGCCCCCACCTTCAACCATGGTGTTTCAGCCACCCGAGGCTGCAAGGAAAGGGCTGGAGTCTCCCACCACCACTGCCAGCACCGCCACCAGCACCGCCACCAACACCACCACCAGCACCACTGCCAGCAGCAGCAGCCCCAGTGGGCAGTTCTCCAAGGCTGCAGGGGATGGGCTGGAGCCTCCTGCCACCACTGCCAGCACCGCCACCAGCACCACTGCCAGCAGCAGCAGCCCCTGTGAGCAGCTGTCGTAGGCTGCAGGGGATGGGCTGGAGACTCCCCCCCCACCACTGCCAGCACCGCCACCAACACAACTTTGATTGCTAACTGAGGTTGGAATGGGAGAATCCAGATTAGCACGTAGCAGGCGAATGCAGAATAAGTTGGATAGTTACCGTTCCTCTCCATGGTTTTTGCAATGTTTGGCCCTCTACCTTCATGAGGTATGTCTCCTGGAGGAAAGAAAATTGTTCCTTCCGCCTACAGTAGAAATCAGTGTTTAAAATACAGGCCCAGCTTTACCAAACTTTAGCACTGGCACTCGTGTTACGCAAAGCGATGCAATAATTTGCACATATTTACTTATATTACTTATGCTTTGTAGGATTTGCATGATATATTAATGTTGGTGTAGAAATTTAAATAATGCATGTATTGTGGGCATATTAGAGTAGAATTCATACAAGAAGTCTGGAAATGCTGCACCACATGAATTTTTAGGAATATCAATCTGAGTGACTTAAAGCTGTACGAAAAAGAATTGTGTTAAAAGATTGTGCATATTTAACTCTGGGGCAAAAAGTAGGACTATTCAGTGCCACAGCCTCCAAGAGGAGCACAACATAGCCCTTCATTCTGTGCAACTAGCCATGGACATTGTTATTTTAAACAATGGCGCTGCTGGTAATGTTATATCACAGAAGTCATAGGGATTGTGCAAAATCCAAGCATCATACTAAAACACAAGTATATCATATGTGCAAAACTCATTCAGCAGGAGTGGTAAGGGTGTCGTATGTAGCTGCTGGTGTAGTTTGGAGCACTGGTGAGGTATTGCAGTGGCATTTACAGACAGTACATTTTCCGTTGAAGTGGCTACTAAATTTGCATAGACATGCAGTTTTACTAGTAAAACTATAAATCAATAAAATGAGAATGTGTGGAAATCGGGTTTCATGGAATATTTATAATTTGCGCATCACCCAGCAGTGTCTAGATTTGTTTTGATTGTACTAAAATCTGTTTCCATCAGAATTACAAAAAAGTGCTTCATGTGTGCTTTCCTAATTGTTGACATAATTTAAAATATGTAAAGTTACTGATATTTAAATGTGTGTAGAAAAAAAATGGCATCCTACACTTTTTCCATTTGTTTTCTGTACCCCAGCAGGATTTTTACCTAGATCACTCACTTTGCAGTCACAGAAATAAAAGTTTATTCCAGTTTCTAAATAAGAGCAAATTGTTAGAAGACATAGCTTGATATTTGACCTTTGTCTCTGAACATGCAGCAAATGTGACCAGATAAACACAAAATGTAATGGCATCTTTATTATGCATTCACCTTATAAACTCCAGCATGAATAGCACTCCCAACACCTTTACTTCCAGCGCCTATGATTTTAAGACACCACAATGTCTAGTTGGCCAAGCAAGAAGAAAACTGAGAAATGAAAACATCTACAAGCACAGGATTTCACTCTTTGAGCAGCTTGAAGAAGAGATTGTAAAGAAATCTAGGGTTCAGCAGGAACATTATAATCTCTCTCTTAGAACACATTGGACCACCCCAGGAGTCAAAAACTGGAAGACCACATTCCTTACTACCTGAAGGTAATGGTGGTGCTCCACCTTCGTGCTTCTGGTTATTTTCAGAATACTTCTGCTACAGTGACTGGTGTCTCTCAGCGTGCACTCTCTTCATTTCTGCCACGTCTTGGATGTTATATTAAAAATAATGCCTTGGGTAACCTAACTTGACCACAAACCCATCTCTCCATACACTGGTACACTGATGTTGAACAACATTTACTCCTAAGACGTGATTAAACCATTTCTTGAGTGTAAAAAAATAATTTAAGTTGAGTGAGCATGAGAGGCTGCACTCTGCTCAATGGTGATATTGGGTGTCACATCAGACTATAAAGAACGCCATGACACAAGACCCCACTCCATCAAATACATCACAGCCTCTGGGGATTAATCCTATACCAGGTTCCCATACCACCTGCTTATTTTAGAGAAGCTATCCCCCAAGCACACATATGAGATTAAATGTCATTCGAGCATGAGTTGAGATTTAACAGAGCAGCAATGGATAAATGTATGGCGTGTCCTGAGCAAAACAAAGCACTATGCTTTAAGCAAAGAGTCTCACTATAGTCTGCTGTATGTCTGATATATGCATTCTACCAAACTACAAAAATTATTTCCCCAGATGAGTCCAGTATGTTGAAGAGAATGCACAGCTGTGGGTGATGATGCATATCCGGTGGTGATGCCCTAGGATACAATTATTTTGGAGAGTTACAATACCAGTCTAAGGGAGGCAAACTTCTAGTCTTGAACTATTTAAGTTTTGCAAAAAACACTGTGGCTATCGCTTGGAAAAAGAGTGACCCTACAGACATTACTCAATGGCATACTCGACTTTGGCACCTTACACCTATAGAGAAATTTTCATGGAACCTCTCGGACGAGTGTGAGTCTCAATGGGAAACACTGTTAAACTTTCTATCAGATGGATTCCTGTAAGGGCATGTTTGCCCAGACTGAAATCACTAAGGGCCTGATTTGGATTTTGGCAGTATTGATACTCCATGGCAAAGACAATGGAATATCTATAATGCAAGACTGTGGTCCACCCACCAGATTTATATACGGGCAGACCTTTGCTTTATTCAAAGTGGAGACTACTCAGTCTACGCATAATTAAACCGCTCCAAATGCCTTATAGAGTAAGGGCCATCAGAGACAGACCTCTAAGTCCACCCAGCTAATTTAGATGGGCTTAAAGGTCAGTTTTCACTGCCCTTCACCACCAGGAAAACTCTGGCGGCAATGGGCAGTGAAAACTGCTAAATGTGCTCCTCACCACTGGAGATATTACCCATAGTGAGGGGAGCATTTTCTTTTGCATTTTCCAAAAGAAAATCCAGATTCAGGATTCTCTTTTTCAAAATGAAAACTAAACTTTTTGATGGACAGCATTGACAGCAACCATCATGATGGTGGTTCCTGCCAATGCTTTAGAAATGACTGCCAGCTTGGGGGTCATTTATAAAATTGGCGGGTGGAGTAGTCTAAGCCTGCTGGACACAAAGTCCTACACCAGGCCAAAGGAGATTACTCCATCTGCCAAATTAGAAATTGAGTCCTCAACCTTTTTTAATGTAGGAAGTGTGGGGTAATTCCAGATGATGCCAATGCCAGGCTGGAGAAATCTAAGTGTGCATGTGTGTTTGGCTGGCTTGAGACGGCAAGCCAAACACACATGCGCACTTAGGTGCACTCTCTCCTCCTCCCTCCCACCTCCTGTGGCCCAGCCCATCTCTCCCTTCACATGCTGTTGGCTGAACGAATAGTGAACTATCATTTTATTTTTCTACTGCAGGCTCAGCCAGGGGGGTGACGCTCCTTCGTCATTGTGAAGGAGCTGCCCTTGGTTTAGAGATGACTTGTGCTTGTCGTAGCAACTGTCCAGTACTTCTGACTTTTAGCAGAACTAGACTGTGACACAGACTTCACACTCAGGATCTTGACATATATTGTTGGCAATCCACTTTGAAATTGCTCAGTGACATGGAGAGAACACTCGCAGAGTCTATCATGTTATCATGATTTCTAACAGCAGAGGAATGCTCAGGCACTTTGCTTGCTGAGTAAATAACAACCAGATACCTCATACTCGTGTCATGTGCTTGAGAACGTTACAATGTCTAATCAATCATTCATTATACATGCAGCACACTATGCCATCTCTTGTGCCTCACTTTAGATTACCATGCACTATATATTATTTGTTCCATGCTTTTACCCCTGTGTCTCATACAGTTTGTGCAATTTGATTCATTTTTTTCAAATACCTCGCATCATTTTTGTTTTCTAAGGCTTACATAAATCTAATTTACAATTTTCTGCTATCTGTCCTGAACGCACTATTGCAGGCATTCTCTCCTTCCCCCAAACCTACCCATGCCACTGAAATAACAGGTAATGCTGAGCTGCTCTCAGCACTTAGAGCTCAAGTGCAGTCACCAGTCTGCTCTCAGTAACGAGATAACAAGGGTTTAAATAGGCAGGATGTGCTGTAATGCACACAGGCATCAGAGAAACTACACAGGTTCCATGTTCTCAATATCCTTGCATTTTTCTTATAATTGTCACTGGTGGCCAGCACTTTATGTGCTTGGCCTTTCTCAGCACTGCACAAAACCAGCACAAACCTATGGATTCAAAGACAAAGGGCTGATGTGGATGCAGTAGTCCAGGGAAGCCAGCATCCTTGGCTTTTTTCTCCAATATTTTGTATTTGCATTTCAAAACAGTATGGCCCTCATTACCGCATCGGCAGTCTTTGAAGCCGATTCAGCCGGCATATCGCCAGTGCTGGCAGTATGCTCGCTGGCCTATTAGGAGTTTTATGCTCGGCCAGCGGGTGAAAACAGTGTTTCCGTCTGTTGGCCCAACGGAAAAGTCACCACAACACTGACGCCGGCTCCTAACTGTGATTCGGGCAGTGAAAAGCACGACAGGGCTTTCCATGAGGGCCCTTGCACTGCCCATGCCAAGTGCATGAGCAGTGCAGGGGCCTCCATGGGGCCCCCAATGCCCTCTTTCTGCTAGTCTTTGCATGGCGGTGAGACCACCATGCAAAGGCTGGTGGAAAGGGGACTCATAATCCGTGCAACAGCCGAGACCGCCAGGCTGTTGGCAGGCCACAATCTGGTGGTGCCAGAGGTCGGAGCATGGCCCATTTGCCACGGCCCTGTCTTCGGTGGTCCGACTGCCATAGCGAGTGTGGTGGTCTTGAGACCGTCACACTCGTAGTGAGGGCTTATGTGTACAGCATATAAATATTGTAAATAAAATACAAATTATTCATTTGAGCATAAATTGTTTAAGAAAAGGGCAGAACAAAGAACATTCAAGTATGCCAATTACATGTATATGAGAACAAACATCTCAACATATTTTTTTAATCTTAAGTGAACAAAACTTCCAGGGTAACTATATTTCTAAAGATATATCAGGCAGCAATATTATAACTATTGTAGATGCAGAAAGGGTTCCCAAATACTATCAAATTGTTGGAATATATCATTTAGGTTATAAATCACTTTCTCAAATTTTTGACATTTCGTAGATATCTTCAAGCCAAGATTGAACTGTCTGGAGTAAATCTGTCTTCCAAAAACATAACTTATTAACTTTAGCAAAACCAAGGAATGTGGAAAGCCATTTATAAGTATGTATGGACGTGGAGAGTATGCCTGAAATATAACGAAAAAGTGACTATCGTGCTGTTGAGTACAGGCTAATGGGAGAGCAGGCATTGAAATATTTCTCAGTCTTGAACCAAAAAGTAACATTTTTTTACATTCCCACAGTATGTGAACAAGGTCCCAATCAGGTTCCTGGCAACTCCAGCAAAGGGAGTCTGGGCTAAGTGTGGCTAAGTATTGCTTAGAGGGTGACCAGTTCCAACGATACACTATTTTACAGTAACTAAATTTAAGACAAGAATCTCGGAGCTCTCTATTGAAGTTTTCCAGTAAGGTGTCCAAACCCTTGTCCGATAATTGTATATTCAGTTGTGAACACAATCACTGTTGTAGTGACAAACAGGTGTCTATAGAGAAAGAATGTTCACATAAGATGTTATATAGACTAGAGATGATTCATAAGAAATTCTTCCAGATGTGTATATATTGTGCAATTGGAGATTTGGAGGTTATGTCCTGACTTTTTGACATTACTGATGAAAGGGCAGCTGTAAGGTGATTATATCTAGTGAATTGTGATGGGGGGAGTCCCTATTCTCGTTGTATTTATAGAATAACTTTAAAGAGTTTTGTTGTATGAATATGTCATTGACTTGGTTTATTTTATGTTTAGCCCATAGGGGCTAATCAAAATCACTTCTATTGTATGCAATGTCTGCATTGTTGCAGAGTGGAGTGTGGGAATGTAAACAATTATGCAAATTCCTACATTTATGTGCTTTCTGCCAAGCTAATTGTGATGAATAGATGATTGGATTAGCAATATCTGTAAATCGTGGACATTTGGTATTAAAACTCACTAGTTCCATGTCAGTTTTGAGTAATGTATGTTCAAACCTATCCCACATATAGATAGAGTGAGCAAGTTGTGCAATCCAATAGTTTTCTAAGTGAGGGAAACATCAACACCCTTTCATTGAAGATTAATTTATTTTTGAGCCCTTCAACTGAGGTCTATCACCACCCTATATTAGTTGGGAAATGGTGAAGGTCATTGATTTGAAGAATTAACGTGGGATGGATAATGGTACTACAGGAGGCTGGCTCAGTATATGGTGTACACCTATAGGTGGGGCACCTGTACTGAGTCCAGGAAACTCTTAGTGATAGTGTTGGAGGTTCTAGATAACCAGAGCTCTCAGAGGGGTAGCTATGGTGAGAAGCCAAGGCTTATCCCAGAGGGTGTAAAGCAGTTGCAAATACCACATAGGTCTGTCAGTGATGTACACACAGGAAAGAACCACACCAGTGTTAGAAAAAGATTCTGACTTTATTGTAACACAAACACTAGAACTAACTTTGGGGTATCTCCTAACCAGAGATATGACCATATAAATATATACTTAGAAAAATGCTATGTACAGGCATATAATAACATGTGTCAGGGTGGGGGGGTCAAACCATATACTAATTAAACTCCCAAACCATACTCCCACCCAAGGATCCTTAGGACTGGGGAAGCACAGGAACACCCAAGGTGAGTAAGTAGGATTTCCCAGGCGCCCATGTGCAGAGGTGTAACCCCAGTTCAGCGTCCATAGGATAACATGGGGGAGTAGCTGTTGGAGTTTTCGAGTTCTAGGACCCTTCCTAGAGGACCCTTAGGAAACTTGTTGGAATGAGGGAGGTTGGATAGTGCCCCTCCCATGGATACTCGGAACAGTGGAGTACCTACACCAGGGAGTCCAGGTACAGAGGGGTGAAATTGTGTTGGAACCTACTGTTGAAGTCAATGAGGATCTCGGTTGTCCAGCTGCTGTTGTGCCCCGTGGACCAGGTCAGTGGAAGCCAGGCATGGATTCCTGAAAAAGCAGACCTAGGGAAAGGGGGGACAAAGTCAAGACCACCCAGAGGTACTCAGGCTGTGCAGAAGGGCAATGCCCTTCCAGAAGATGCTTTCCTGTTAGACGGTAGGCAAAGAAGTGCAGCTGAGTCCTGGCAATGCAGGAAGACCCCTGGAGTCATCTATGAGCTGTCCCATGCAATTGTAGAATTGCAGAGGGGCCATGGCAAATGCAGGGAAGTGTTGCACAAAGATTACAGGATTTGTGAGGGCCAGCAAGGTCCAGGTCACCCAAACTTTGTAGGTGTGTCAAGGCTAGCCCTCAGCAAGGAGGGGAGCCAGCAGGAATCGATGGAGCCCTCAACAGGACCCTCTGGCAGCAGGCATAGGGAGTCACAGGGAGACCTCAGCAACACAGCAAAGAGGGATGTCCATGCCACAGGAGTTGCAGAGAGGATTCTTGGAGCTGGAAAATGCTGGAGGTCGAGGATCTTGGAGCTAGGAAGTCTTCGGACTGAAGGGCCAACAAGCTTTGACAATGACAAACAGATGTGGTGCACAGGGGTTCCAGCCAAGCACCTCCAGCGCGGGACCACAGTCTTCCCAGTTGCAAGGAAGATAGGTCTGATCTCTGGAGAGCCACAGAACCACCACCTGTGTTGTAGAGCCTCGAGGAGTCCAAGGGACATCAGGATCCACAAACTGGTTGTCATCACTGAGATGCCTACAGATGCAGGAGAGTGACTCCTTCACTCCAAGGGAGATTCTTTCTTGCCTTCCTAAGTACAGACACTAGAAGATGCATGGCCACGGGGTTGCAGAAGTCTTGCAGAACTTGGAAACAAAGTTGCAGTAGGAGCCCTTCTACTGGTTGCAATCTTGCTCTTAGTTCAAGCGAAGAACAACAGTGGTTCCGGTGTCCAGGATACAGAAGTGTCTTGCACAGGAGACTTGCAGATGGTTTCTGAAGTCTGGCAGATCAATCTAGGGGCCCACCCTTGGGGGTGTCCTTAAGTAACCCAGGAAGAGGGTTTGATACTTACTGCAGTGGCCCACTTATCAGGGGGTCAGGAATGTCAACCAGCTGGACTAACTAGTCAGAAGCCCCCAGGGGCCTCTGCTCATCTTAGTTCGAAGATGGTAGAATGAAGTGACCACCTGGTAGAGCTCTGTGGACCTCTCTACTGGAGGAGCTGGACAGGGGGTGGTCACTCCCCTGTCCTTTGTGTGGTTTTGTGCCAGAGCAGGAGCTGGGGGCTGCTGTACTGGAGCAAACTGGTTTATGCAAAGAGGACACCAAATGTGCCCTTGAAAGCAGCCTGGTGGCACTCAGAGGCACACCCACCCCAGCCCAGTGACACCTATCTTTAAGGAAGAGGTTGTCACACCTTTCCTTTACAGAAAATCCTTTGTTCTGCCTTCCCTTGCCCAATTTAGGCTTAGTAGCAGGAGGGCAGAACAGTGGGGTCAGCATTAGCATGGGCTGGCATGCAGACCCTGCAAGGCTGTACAGGCAGGCATGGGGAATTCCCTTGGAAACCCCCAGAGTACATGGTATCATACAACTAGCACTGGAATCAGTGTAGTTGCTTGATACCAAACATGCCTAGGTTTGATGAAGCCAATATGTAGTTGGGCATCTTGTGTTGACCAGTGTCCACTACATACCTTAAGATGGCTTCCCTGCACTTAAAATACCAAAAATCGGAGTCTGGGGTTTGTAGGGGCACCTCTGCTCATGCAGGGGTGCCCTCACACAGGGAACCAAACACACTGCCCTTGGGCTGAAGGGCCTACCTAAGGGGTGCCTTATAGGGCCAGAGTGTATTGACCATGATATAAGTCAAACCTTATATCTGGGGTGAAAGGTGCATGCACCATTTCACACAGGCTGCAATGGCAGGCCTGAAGTCATAATCTGCATGGGCTCCTATGGGTGGCACAGTTCATGCGGACCCCTAATGTACCAATGCCATGGGTACCTAAGTCCATTTACTAAGGGCTTACATGGGTGCACCAGTATGCCAGTTGTGGGTTGTAAAAGTTTCCTATCAACTACATTTAGGGGAGACAATACTGACACTGGGGCCCTGGTTAGCAGGATCCCAGTGTACTACAGTCTAAACAAACTGACACCAGGCAAAAAGTGGAGGTAACTATGTCAGAAAGGTGCTACTTTCCTACAGGTGCCATCCCAAAAATATAACTACATTTGTGAATTGTATTCATTTTTATGATCTGTTCCCTTCCCTAAAGTAATAAGTTAAAAAACAACTGGTGCTGGAAATCTCATTTAATTTGATCAACTGCTGGTTCAAGTTGTCCACAATGATGTCTTTTAATTATTGATTAATAGGTATCCTTAAATATTTTAACTTGAAGGGGAGATCCAAAATGGAGGCAGAAGTAGTAGTAGGACTTGGTGATAGTGCCTCACATTTAGTCAAGTTGATCGTCTAGCCGAAAAATTTGGAGAATATGGTCAGTTGAGATATTAATGAGCTTGCAGATAGTGCTGCTTATGAAAGGGTCAGGAGGATTTAATCCATATAATATTTTACATTTAATATCAGTTTTATTCCGTATTGCTACAGCCAGTGGTTCATGGGCCAAAAGAAAAAACAAAGGTCATAAATGGCATCCTTGCCTGGTATGACAAAAGATTTTAAAATAGGATGTGAATCCCCCACATGTAACGGCTAATGTGGGCAAATGATACATTCCTTTAGTCCATGTGATAACATCTTTGCCCGAATCCCATCCTTTCCATGGTATAGAACAAATAACCCCACTCTACTTGTTTGAATGCTTTTTCTTCATATAAGGAAAGGATGACTTTTTCTTGTGCCTTGCCTCAGTTGCCATAGCATGTGTGAAAGAGTGCGGAGGTGGTTTGTAGACGAACGTCCAGGTACAAACCCAACTTGGGATGAATGTATTAAAAAGGTAACAACTGAGTTAAGAGGAGTGGCCAAACCTTTGGGCAGGATTTTAACATCCAAATTGATTATTGAGATTGGCCTGTAAGTAGAGGACTCTAAGGGAAATTTACCTGGTTTTGGGATGACTGTAATACGTTCCCTTAAGAGGTCAGGTGGTAAAAGTCCTGTATGCAATGATTCATTAAAAAACTGATTTCAAGATTAGAATTGTATAATTTTTGGTACTTTTGTAAAATTCAATGGGAAACCCAACTTCCCCTTGTGCTTTGTCATTCGCAATACAAATAGCTATCTCTTCATTGGTGAGTTCAGCCTCCAATTCATCTTTCTGGTCTAATGTAAGTTTAGGGATATTGAGTTTAGTGAAGAAGGCATCTTTTTTTGTCTGATCTGAACAGTTTATTGAAGTTTAAAGTGTTTCATAGCATTTCTGAAATTAAGAATTCTTGCTGGCGATGTTGATGGGTCAGTAGTCTCCCAGCTATCTCCTCTCTTTCATATTGGTGCTGGTGAATGCACAATTTTAATTTCTCAGCATGGGATGAATAAAGAGTATTAAGAGCAAATTTTGCAGAAAGTAATTTCCTCAGTGTATCTGGTGATTGTGTTTGAGAATACATAGAGGTGAGATTTGTGATTTCCTTCTCTAAGCATATTTTAGAAATGCTTGGTCATTTTTTCTGCAACTGCTACATCCCTCATAGTCAAGCCTCGCAACACTGCCTTTTTGGCTCCCTATAACATGTGGGCACCAGTTACCGAATGTTCATTGTCCTTCAGAAATTGCTCAACATATACTTGGTCTTTTACCTGTGGAGTCTTGTAAGAAGTCAGATTCAACCTCCAGTGAGTTATCAAGGATAGTGAGGATCCTAGTTCTATTTGACTATCTATAAGATCATGATCAGGTGTACTACAGGGGATGATATTTGTATTTGTTACTAATTATAAAACATAAAGGGAAACTAAAATGTAGTTGATTCTTGTGCGTACTGACTGTGAGCATGAGGTAAAAGTATAGTCTCTCTCATTGGGATTCAACAGCTTCCTGGTTTCTTGTAATGCATTATCTTTGGTGAAATCCATAAGGGTGTGTTTGTCTCTATTATGATGTGTATCAGGTCTACCTGATCTGTCAATAAATGGTGTAATGGTACTGGTAATGTTCCAGTCTCCCCTGACTATAATTTAGGGGCAGCCAAACGATGTCAGTAGTCTACTAAATTGTGATATAAATACAGTATTTGAGTCCGTAGGAGCATTTATGGAACTTACAATGGAAAAGGTGTTATGTATATGAAGTTTAATAAAGATGTATCTTCCTTCAATATCTTTTCATTTTTACAGTATTGTGTTGGGTAGGTGCCTATTAAAAAGGATGGCTTCTCCGCATTTTCTTTGTGGGGCTGATTCTTTGGATTTTGTATTGTCGTGATACCTGCATGTATGACCTGATCCATCCAAACTCATTTAAATTTCTCACTTTCATGTGGGATAAGGTGGGTTTCTTGAAATAATGCAATATCAGCTTTGCTGTGACCCACATAAATATTTTTCCTTTTAATAAAAACCCTTAAACAATTGACATTCAAAGACACAAATTTAAAAAGTCTCATGTGTGATTGCATGGTGTTGACAAAGTTATTAAATTCAGATGGTGGGATGAGAGTTTATGTAACTTTTAAGTGAAGGAATAGCACATAACAGGCATAGTGGTTAAAATTATATAATATAGTCTTAATCATAGTAGTGGTTTTAATATTGATGTGAGACGATTGTCTCTGGGTGTAAAGTAGTTCACTTAAGAAATTTTATGTAGTATTATTGTTTGGGTAGTTAAGGAAAGAGTAGATATAAGTATTATTTTCTAGACTTGTGTCCAACACAAAGTATTTAGACAATATAGTACACTCTACTAATAACTTTCAACTTTTAGTTGGGGAGCTTTGTATGAGACAACATGGGAGTAGGGGTAGGTAAGGTTTAAAGAACATTATTTCATATGCATATTGAGTGTCAATTGTCAGACACAGATTTGTATCACTAACACAATAAAGGCATACATTATCTTGATAAGTCATGTCACAGCAAACATAAAAAAGGAAAAGAGTGTGTCATTAATACTATGTATGACTGCTTATGGTATTATGAGTCTATCTGTGCAGGAAAAGGTAGAGAAATAAAAGGGAAGAAAAAAATAATGTAAGTAATACATTACAAGTCTTTGCAATGTTGTGTTAATGTGGATTTACCTTAAAGAAATGAAAGACAAGAGGTGTTTGGCAAAGCAGGAACAGTCGATATATTTAAACACAGCAACCGAGGTAGCTCAGTACAGAGTCGGAGTCTGATGACTGTCTCTCAAGGTTACAGTGTTTTGAGCATAATTATTTACAATTCTTGAAGGGTTCTAAAATAATTCTCCTCTTTCTTTGCAGAAAGGATCCGGGCCTAGTTGTGGAGCTGTAAATCTGACCATCTGATGAAGTACTCAGGTGGTTCTTGACCTTGCGCAGATATATTGTGGGCCAATATGTAACATGTCCAGATTTGAGGCATAGGGAGCGGGTGATCACTTCATGTAGTGCGTGTGCTGATTGGCTGAGTTTTCCTAACTTTATGCGGCTCCTTACTTTATGGTATTTTGGTAATGCACATCCCTCCTGCCAAATGTGTTGTATTGGGGGACCAAACTCCTAGAACCTCTATGGTGTTGCTGCCTATTTGGGGAATGGATCTAGGTTTTCCCTGTTTGTGCATTTGCCTATGGGCTACGCGTAACCCCACCTGTAATCTGTCAATCAGTTGCTTCAGCCTTAGGTCGCAAAGCTTGCCTGACCACGTACTTCTGGCTCAGGGTTGATGGGGAGGTCATGTCAGGTAGAATCGACAATAGCAATGTGAGTTTGTTGTTATGTTGGCACATAGCATGGCGTAAATTGACATAGTTTAACATTAATATGATAATCAGTTTCTACGAGTGCTCCTTAATTAAGTTTTCAAAGGTGATCTAGATTTGTCTCGATGTCTACCACTTCCAAGCTTTATGTTTGCCACCATGGGGCCAGTTCTGAGACACAGTTTCTCATCTTCCATGTTCATCCAAGTCAGAAGCATCCTCACTGGTTGGTTCATGCATGGCTGGCGGGTAAGTATCTTTATATTCCATTGTTGATTTAGTGCCATCCAAGTCCTTCAAAAAAACTCCCCTATCGTGTTGGTATAGATATTCCTTCGTTTTTCCCTGGTAAGTTATGAGCATTGTACCCAGTTCTAACAGTCCATATTTGATGTTTCTTTTTCTTAATGTAGAGGCAGGGAATGATTCCTCTTGATGCTGGTTGGAACAGAGAAGTCTGCAGTAATGGTATTCTGATTTTTGTCATTTAAGTATGGGCTGTGTTTCCTTGCTTCTGTGATGATTTGTCATAACTTTTGATGGTGGAAGCAGCAAGCCAGGATGTAACAGGATTGTTGAATACAAGTAGAGTTCTGACAGTGTGCTCTGTGGGCACATTGAAATTCACCTTGGAGTGAAAAAGTGAACCCCATCAATATAGGAATCAAATAAGCGAGGAACTGAAAGTTTTTTGATTGTTTTGGTATTCCAATAATCCTGATATTGTCTCTTCTGCTTCGATCTTCCAGATTGATCTTTTTTTTGTAAGATACTAGATATCTTGGATATATTCAGAGGGCTTATCAAGTCTTGATTCCACGTCTGTTAAACGTCCATACATGAGCTGCATGCATGATTGGAATTGGTTGAATTCGCCCCTTCAAGATTGCACTTCCAGAGCAATAACAGGCACTCAATTATTTATTGAGGTGATCAGGTTTGTAATATCCAACAATTCTTTGAGTAGAGTGTCCATAGCTG
Source organism: Pleurodeles waltl (assembly GCF_031143425.1). Taxonomy (NCBI): domain Eukaryota; kingdom Metazoa; phylum Chordata; class Amphibia; order Caudata; family Salamandridae; genus Pleurodeles; species Pleurodeles waltl. Next base: position 643,461,125 of record NC_090445.1, on the reverse strand, counting down.
TCAGGGGGTATCTTGTGTGTTTTCAGTAGCAGATGATGATTCATTGTCATTAGGGTGGGTTAATAAGACCTCGGAGTATGAAAAGTGTTTGGTGTGCTTGAACTTCGACATAGAGACATAGAAAGGAGGGGAAGAAAAAGGGGAAAAACCTTTATAGTGAAAGTGTCTCTCGGTCCTAATCTCTGTCTATTCCCTTGATAAAGAGCTCATTGAAAAAGATCCAATCTGAGGAGGCAGCTAACAAGGGTGTGGATGGCTTAGTGGTAGTTCCCATTCAGCCCTGATGAGGTATATCTTGCAGAGTATGGCCATAAAACTATATAATGAGCTTGTCCAATATCAGTGTGCCTCAAGCATTCCATGTTAATGAGTAAAGTAACAATTTAGTCTTTAGATGGGGAAAAAGAAAACCACAAAAACGCGGAAAAGCTAGTGTCAGAACTGGCAACATTGATGTTTATTTGCTGCCCAGGGGGATTCAGGAGCCAGGAGTTGAATGCGCATTACTTCCGCTCAAGCAGATTGGGTGCTTCCCAAGACGGACGGGTGACCCATATTCTGGAAGCACAACAAAGAGGTAGGTGAGCCATACTGCCATGTAACAACCTTCCGTGCCAGGAATTTGCATGGAGGGTGCAGCCGCCTTCTAATGCTCGATTACGCTACTTATTCAAAAAAGGAGGCCAGGAAGTGTGGAAATCTGGTGAGGCCTTGCCATCGTTCTTAGAGCCTCAGTGAGGAGCCACCATTCCAGCAATCTTGGTTTAATACAATAATTTTGACAAAATAAAAATACATGTACCTAAAACATTGAATTACTCATGCTTTAACCCCTACGGTGCCTGGGGTGAGGTGGCCTTGTCCTCGCACATGGTTCCCATGTGCCAGGGACGAGACCAGCTCGTCCTGCACCGGGCCCATGGGGGAGCCCTAGCGCTCCCCCCGTGGGCCTCCCTCCCACACCCCCCAGTCAGGGATGGAAGGGGAATCACTTCTACTTCCACCCTGACCCCCTCCCCTCGGCAATCTGGTGACATCAGCGTGCTCACAGTGCGCCAACGTCATCAAATGCTTCCACGGACACCCTAGAAGCCATTTGCTTCCAGCGCGTTAGGAGAGAGGACGTCCTCAAGGTGAGTCCTTCTTCTCAGTGGTAGATGGGGGTGGAAAACAGACACATGGGGAAAGGAAAGAGCCTTTCCTTTTCCCCTGTGCCTGTTTTGAGTGGATTCCTGCTCCACGATCGCGGACAAGGCCTGCGATCGTGGAGCAGGAATCTACCCACTAGACACCAGGGATTGTTTTTTGTTTATTTTGGGGAGCGACCCCTTGGGCGAGGGTCGCTCCCTTAGGGGAATAATTATATCTGTGTTTTGGCACTCCCTGTGACTTGGGGGCACGCTTGGGCAAGGGTTTAGGGTAGGCCATTTCTGTCGTTTTTTAAGCCCATCTGCGCCACCAAGATGCCAGGGATTTTCTTTTTGTTCCCCTTTGTTTTTTTGTGGTGGGGGGTGCCCCCTTTGGCAAGGATCACCCCCTGAAGGGGGCACAAAACTGTTGGCCATTTTTACCCCCCTTGTGGGGCAGATGAGCCTATTTATTTAGGTCCATCTGCCCCCAAGGGGGCAGAATCCACATAGGCACTAGGGATCTTGTGTGTGTGTGTGTGTGTGTGTGTTTTGTTTGGGGGGGTGGCCACTTTGGCAAATGTCACCCCCCCCAAAGGGGGCATATTATTGATGGCCCTTTCTGCCCCCCTTGGGGGCAGATCGGCATAGCTTTTTAGGCACAGCTGCCCCCAAGTGGGGCAGAAGCCACCAAGATGCCAGGGAATTTTTGTTTTTGTTCCACTTTGGTTTTTTTGTGCTGGGGCGCCCCCTCTGGCAAGGGTCACCCCCCAAAGGGAGCATAGAACTGTTGGCCATTTTTGCCCCCTCTGGGGGAAGATCGGCCTATTATTTAAGCCCATCTTCCTCCAAAGGGGGGCAGAATCCACTTAGGCACCAGGGATCTTGTGTGCATGTTTTGTGTGGGGGCGGCCCCTTTGGCAAGGGTCACCACCCCAAAGGCGGCACATTATTGATTGCCATTTCTGCCCCCCTTGGGTGCAGATCAGCCTATTTCTTCAGGCCCATCTGCCTCCAAAGGGGCAGAATCCACGTAGGCACCGGGAAAATTTGTAAATGCTTAGTGGCGGGTGTTTGTCAACTGGCGAAGTATTTGTGATTATAACAGTTTATTTCTCCTTTTTGTTTTAGTTCAAAGATTTTGATTCCTTTGCTGTGGATCCTTGTGGTTTTGGCAGTAGTTTCTGTCCGAGAGGAATCTTCTGATGGGGAGGCCACTTTGAGTGCAGATGTAGGGCCTGTTTTAGAGGAAGACACTGATGTCCCAATAGTGCAGCAGCCTGGGGCTGAAAGGTTTCGTATTGGAAAACCTGACACTTGGGTTGCCCCAAACATGGAGCAGCACAGTTGCCTGCCTTTACTGGTTTCCCAGGGTGTAGAGTAAATATAGAAAACGTTTTGCCTCTCAATTTCGTTGAGTTGTTTATGGACAATGTATTTTTGGAAGAGACTGTTGAGCAGACTAATTTGTATGAGGAGCAGTATTTTAGGGACAAAGCTGCCAGACTTAGGCCTCAGTCTGAAGTTACCCAGTGGATTCTGACAAATCTGGAAGAGATGAAAATGTTCTTTGATTTGTCTTTTTTTGATGGGGTTGATAAGGAAGCCATCACTGGCTTCTTCTTGGTCTACTAGTCCACTGATGGCAACGGCTATATTTCCTGCAACCATGACTCGTAATCGGTATTTGCTTCTTCTCTTGGATGCTGCAATTTGTTGACAATGCTTTAGCCTTGCCAAGAGATCACCCTGAATGTGACCGTCTTTTTAAAATTAGGCCTGTTCTTGATCATTTTGTAGATCGTTTTTCAGAGATGTATGTTCCAGGCAAAGAAATAAGTGTGAACGAGTCTTTTGTCCTGTTTAACCCCTTCGCTGCCAGGCCTTTTCCCCCTCCTGTGCCGAGCCTTTTTTTGGCTATTTGGAGCAGTTCGCGCTTAGGCCCTCATAACTTTTTGTTCACATAAGCTACCCATGCCAAATTTGCGTCCTTTTTTTCCAACATCCTAGGGATTCTAGAGGTACCCAGACTTTGTGGGTTCCCCAGAAGGAGGCCAAGAAATTAGCCAAAAAACAGTGAAAATTTCATTTTTTTTAAAAAAATTGGAAAAATGGGCTGCAGAAGAAGGCTTGTGGTTTTTTCCCTGAAAAGGGCATCAACAAAGGGTTTGCGGTGATAAAATCACCAGCTTCCCAGCTTTCAGGAACAGGCAGACTTGAATCAGAAAACCCAATTTTTCAACCCAATTGTGGCATTTTACTGGGACATACCCCATTTTTACGATTTTTTGTGCTTTCAGCCTCCTTCCAGTCAGTGACAGAAATGGGCATGAAACCAACGCTGGATCCCATAAACCGCAACATTTCTGAAAAGTAGACAAAATTCTGAATTCAGCAAGGGGTAATTTGTGTAGATCCTACAAGGGTTTCCTACAGAAAATAGCAACTGAAAAAGAAAAATATTGAAATTGAGGTGAAAAAAACATCAATTTTTCTCTAAGTTTTACTCTGTAACTTTTTCCTGCAATGTCAGATTTTCGAAAGCAATATACCGTTACGTCTGCTGGACTCTTCTGGTTGCGGGGATATATAGGGCTTGTAGGTTCATCAAGAACTCTAGGTACCCAGAGCCAATAAATGACCTGCACCCTGCAGTGGGTTTTCATTCTATGCCGGGTATACAGCAATTCATTTGCTGAAATATAAAGAGTAAAAAATAGCTATCAAGAAAACCTTTGTATTTCCAAAATGGGCACAAGATAAGGTGTTGAGAAGCAGTGGTTATTTGCACATCTCTGAATTCCGGGGTGCCCATACTAGCATGTGAATTACAGGGCATTTCTCAAATAGACGTCTTTTTTACACACTGTCTTACATTTGGAAGGGAAAAATGTAGAGAAAGACAAGGGGCAATAACACTTGTTTTGCTATTCTATGTTCCCCCAAGTCTCCCGATAAAAATGATACCTCACTTGTGTGGGTAGGCCTAGCGCCCGCGACAGGAAACGCCCCAAAGCGCAACGTGGACACATCACAGAAAACAGACCTGTTTTTAGCAAAGTGCCTACCTGTAGATTTTGGCCTCTAGCTCAGCCGCCACCTAGGGAAACCTACCAAACCTGTGCATTTCTGAAAACTAGAGACCTAGGGGAATCCAAGATGGGGTGATTTGTGTGGCTCGGACCAGGTTCTGTTACCCAGAATCCTTTGCAAACCTCAAAATTTGGCTAAAAAAACACATGTTCCTCACATTTCTGTGGCAGAAAGTTCTGGAATCTGAGAGGAGCCACAAATTTCCTTCCACCCAGCGTTCCCCCACGTCTCCCGATAAAAATGATACCTCACTTGTGTGGGTAGGCCTAGCGCCCGCGACAGGAAACACCCCAAAGCGCAATGTGGACACATCACAGAAAACAGACCTGTTTTTAGCAAAGTGCCTACCTGTAGATTTTGGCCTCTAGCTCAGCCGCCACCTAGGGAAACCTACCAAACCTGTGCATTTCTGAAAACTAGAGACCTAGGGGAATCCAAGATGGGGTGATTTGTGTGGCTCGGACTAGGTTCTGTTACCCAGAATCCTTTGCAAAGCTCAAAAATTGGCTAAAAAAACACATGTTCCTCACATTTCTGTGGCAGAAAGTGCTGGAATCTGAGAGGAGCCACAAATGTCCTTCCACCCAGCGTTCCCCCACGTCTCCCGATAAAAATGATACCTCACTTGTGTGGGTAGGCCTAGCGCCCGCGACAGGAAACGCCCCAAAGCGCAACGTGGACACATCACAGAAAACAGACCTGTTTTTAGCAAAGAGCCTACCTGTAGATTTTGGCCTCTAGCTCAGCCGCCACCTAGGGAAACCTACCAAACCTGTGCATTTCTGAAAACTAGAGACCTAGGGGAATCCAAGGAGGGGTGACTGGCGGGGCTCGGACCAGGTTCTGTTACCCAGAATCCTTTGCAAAGCTCAAAAATTGGCTAAAAAAACACATGTTCCTCACATTTCTGTGGCAGAAAGTTCTGGAATCTGGGAGGAGCCACAAATTTCCTTCCACCCAGTGTTCCCCCAAGTCTCCCGATAAAAATGATACCTCACTTGCGTGGGTAGGCCTAGCGCCCGCGACAGGAAACGCCCCAAAGCGCAACGTGGACACCACCAAAATTTTGGAAGAAAACAGAGGTGTTTTTTGCGAAGTGACTACCTGTAGATTTTGGCCTCTAGCTCAGCCGGCACCTAGGGAAACCTACCAAACCTGTACATTTCTGAAAACTAGAGACCTAGGGGAATCCAAGGAGGGGTGACTGGCGGGGCTCGGACCAGGTTCTGTTACCCAGAATCCTTTGCAAAGCTCAAAAATTGGCTAAAAAAACACATGTTCCTCACATTTCTGTGGCAGAAAGTTCTGGAATCCGAGAGGAGCCACAAATTTCCTTCCACCCAGCGTTCCCCCACGTCTCCCGATAAAAATGATACCTCACTTGTGTGGGTAGGCCTAGCGCCCGCGACAGGAAACGCCCCAAAGCGCAACATGGACACATCACAGAAAAAAGACCTGTTTTTAGCAAAGTGCCTACCTGTAGATTTTGGCCTCTAGCTCAGCCGCCACCTAGGGAAACCTACCAAACCTGTGCATTTCTGAAAACTAGAGACCTAGGGGAATCCAAGGAGGGGTGACTGGCGGGGCTCGGACCAGGTTCTGTTACCCAGAATCCTTTGCAAAGCTCAAAAATTGGCTAAAAAAACACATGTTCCTCACATTTCTGTGGCAGAAAGTTCTGGAATCTGGGAGGAGCCACAAATTTCCTTCCACCCAGCGTTCCCCCAAGTCTCCCGATAAAAATGATACCTCACTTGCGTGGGTAGGCCTAGCGCCCGCGACAGGAAACGCCCCAAAGCGCAACGTGGACACCACCAAAATTTTGGAAGAAAACAGAGGTGTTTTTTGCGAAGTGACTACCTGTAGATTTTGGCCTCTAGCTCAGCCGGCACCTAGGGAAACCTACCAAACCTGTACATTTCTGAAAACTAGAGACCTAGGGGAATCCAAGGAGGGGTGACTGGTGGGGCTCGGACCAGGTTCTGTTACCCAGAATCCTTTGCAAAGCTCAAAAATTGGCTAAAAAAACACATGTTCCTCACATTTCTGTGGCAGAAAGTGCTGGAATCTGGGAGGAGCCACAAATTTCCTTCCACCCAGCGTTCCCCCAAGTCTCCCGATAAAAATGATACCTCACTTGTGTGGGTAGGCCTAGCGCCCGCGACAGGAAACGCCCCAAAGCGCAACATGGACACATCACAGAAAACAGACCTGTTTTTAGCAAAGTGCCTACCTGTAGATTTTGGCCTCTAGCTCAGCCGCCACCTAGGGAAACCTACCAAACCTGTGCATTTCTGAAAACTAGAGACCTAGGGGAATCCAAGGAGGGGTGACTGGTGGGGCTCGGACCAGGTTCTGTTACCCAGAATCCTTTGCAAAGCTCAAAAATTGGCTAAAAAAACACATGTTCCTCACATTTCTGTGGCAGAAAGTGCTGGAATCTGGGAGGAGCCACAAATTTCCTTCCACCCAGCGTTCCCCCAAGTCTCCCGATAAAAATGATACCTCACTTGTGTGGGTAGGCCTAGCGCCCGCGACAGGAAACGCCCCAAAGCGCAACGTGGACACCACCAAAATTTTGGAAGAAAACAGAGGTGTTTTTGCGAAGTGACTACCTGTAGATTTTGGCCTCTAGCTCAGCCGGCACCTAGGGAAACCTACCAAACCTGTACATTTCTGAAAACTAGAGACCTAGGGGAATCCAAGGAGGGGTGACTGGCGGGGCTCGGACCAGGTTCTGTTACCCAGAATCCTTTGCAAAGCTCAAAAATTGGCTAAAAAAACACATGTTCCTCACATTTCTGTGGCAGAAAGTTCTGGAATCCGAGAGGAGCCACAAATTTCCTTCCACCCAGCGTTCCCCCACGTCTCCCGATAAAAATGATACCTCACTTGTGTGGGTAGGCCTAGCGCCCGCGACAGGAAACGCCCCAAAGCGCAACATGGACACATCACAGAAAAAAGACCTGTTTTTAGCAAAGTGCCTACCTGTAGATTTTGGCCTCTAGCTCAGCCGCCACCTAGGGAAACCTACCAAACCTGTGCATTTCTGAAAACTAGAGACCTAGGGGAATCCAAGGAGGGGTGACTGGCAGGGCTCGGACCAGGTTCTGTTACCCAGAATCCTTTGCAAAGCTCAAAAATTGGCTAAAAAAACACATGGTCCTCACATTTCTGTGGCAGAAAGTTCTGGAATCTGGGAGGAGCCACAAATTTCCTTCCACCCAGCGTTCCCCCAAGTCTCCCGATAAAAATGATACCTCACTTGCGTGGGTAGGCCTAGCGCCCGCGACAGGAAACGCCCCAAAGCGCAACGTGGACACCACCAAAATTTTGGAAGAAAACAGAGGTGTTTTTTGCGAAGTGACTACCTGTAGATTTTGGCCTCTAGCTCAGCCGGCACCTAGGGAAACCTACCAAACCTGTACATTTCTGAAAACTAGAGACCTAGGGGAATCCAAGGAGGGGTGACTGGCGGGGCTCGGACCAGGTTCTGTTACCCAGAATCCTTTGCAAAGCTCAAAAATTGGCTAAAAAAACACATGTTCCACACATTTCTGTGGCAGAAAGTTCTGGAATCTGAGAGGAGCCACAAATTTCCTTCCACCCAGCGTTCCCCCACGTCTCCCGATAAAAATGATACCTCACTTGTGTGGGTAGGCCTAGCGCCCGCGACAGGAAACGCCCCAAAGCGCAACGTGGACACATCACCGAAAACAGACCTGTTTTTAGCAAAGTGCCTACCTGTAGATTTTGGCCTGTAGCTCAGCCGCCACCTAGGGAAACCTACCAAACCTGTGCATTTCTGAAAACTAGAGACCTAGGGGAATCCAAGATGGGGTGATTTGTGTGGCTCGGACCAGGTTCTGTTACCCAGAATCCTTTGCAAACCTCAAAATTTGGCTAAAAAAACACATGTTCCTCACATTTCTGTGGCAGAAAGTTCTGGAATCTGAGAGGGGCCACAAATTTCCTTCCACCCAGCGTTCCCCCACGTCTCCCGATAAAAATTATACCTCACTTGTGTGGGTAGGCCTAGCGCCCGCGACAGGAAACGCCCCAAAGCGCAGCGTGGACACATCACATTTTTTCATTGAAAACAGTGCCTACCTGTAGTTTTTGGCCTGTAGCTCAGCCAGCACCTAGGGAAACCTACCAAACCTGTGCATTTATGAAAACTAGAGACCTAAGGGAATCCAAGATGGGGTGACTTGAGGGGCTCTGACCAGGTTCTGTTACCCAGAATCCTTTCCAAACCTCAAATTTTGGCTAAAAAAACGCATTTTTCACACATTTCGGTGACAGAAAGTTCTGGAATCTGAGTGGAGCCACAAATTTCCTTCCACCCAGCGTTCCCCCAAGTCTCCCGATAAAAATGATACCTCAGTTGTGTGGGTGGGCCTGGTGCCTCCAACAGAATAAGCCCCAAAACTTGTAGAGATACAGGGGATAGTACTGCGAGTTTATAAGGACATATTCTTTTATACATCTTTAGACTGACTCTGCTTTGGGGACCCACATACGTGAGGTGTCATTTTATTTGGGAGACTGAGGGGAACACTGGGGAGTAGGAATTTTGTGCTGGAGTGGTGATCGTACGAAGAAAAGTCAGGAAAATATGCTTTTTTTAAGCACATTTTGAGGTTTATAGAGGAGTCTGGGTAAGAAAATGTTGGGGGATCCACGCAAGCCACTCCTCCCTAGACTCCTTGGGGTGTCTAGTTTTAAAAAATGTCTGGGTTTGGCAGGTTTCCCTAGATGAAGGCCGCACACAGGACCAAAAACATAGGTGCCCTCTCCCCCCCCAAACACAGGTAGTTTTGTAATATATCGTTTTGATGTGCCCACATACGTCCGTGATGTGCCAAACACTAAAATTTTGAAAAGAAACACACTTAGGTTATGTGAAAAAGACCCCTCACCCACCAACCAAGTTGGTGGCATGCTTCATCATCGGGGTCCCACCTGAGGCACCTAGCGTGTCATAGGTGTGCTGCGACGCCTGATTACAGCGGAGCAGGTTTGGTCATTTTTACCACACATACTGGTTGGATTTGGTACGAGGGTGAGTGATGGTTCAGTGGATCAAATTTTACTAACAAGAGCTTTCACAAAAATGAAAAGCACTGTTAGTAACTGAAAGGCAAAAAACTGAACCAATGACTCACAGCTCGTGAGCTGTAAAGCCGCGACAAGGCACCAACCGCTTTACAGTCCATTCACACAACTTTCATACATGACACACACAAGGCCATTCACACCGCCAGCCACGGGCCCAGCACATTACAACACTCACATCGACAGACAGCGCCACTCAAGGGCCCATCACTTACATACGCCCACATGCCTGATACAACAATCACACCAGCTGATGGGAGTGTGTGGACTGGTGTTTGGCTGGCAGTGTGTTGCAGTAGCCAACATCAAGTCAATATGTACAGTCTCAGCCAAGCCCCACTCCACACACAATGGCATCATATTTTTTTTATTTTTTTTAAACAGAGGAACCCCTAACTAAGTAGAAAGAATTACAAAACAACAAACACAAAAGCTCTAACTAACAGCATGACAGAAATGCTAACCATGAAACTAAACACATGAAAATACAAAACAGACATGAGTTTACACTCATGGTTGTTCCCAGAAATTCTTCTGGGTGTGGTAATTCTTAAAACAAGCACCGACACACAGCCCAGGCTTTGAAGGACAATCTGGGCAGTACATTCGAGACTCCCTCCGGATACCTCTTCGAAAACACACTCTACATTTCTTAGCTGGAAAGTCTTTTTTGGGTGTGGGAGGAATGTGCTCAGCAAAGTGGCGATCTTTCAATCTAGCCACATCCTCCACCACTGCTTCTCTAGGAACTCTGGCCTGTTCCACCACAATAAGGCTCTCTATCACTGACTCCTGAAATTTCACAAATGTCATCTTTGAGTCTGGAGACCTATCCCTAAACACAATAAAAGCATTGAAGGTTGCTAAGTGGAAGAGGTGAAGTGCTAACTTCTTATACCAAACATAAGACTTACGAATAGCAGTATAAGGTTCCAACCTCTGGTCAACTCTATCTACACCTCCCATGTGCTTATTATAATCTAAAATGCACACAGGTTTGCGCACTTCAGCAACCTGGCCCCAAACAGTCACTGGGGAAGTACTCTCATCATGGATGGTACTTAGCATGTAGACATCCCTCTTGTCTGAAAATGTCAAAGCTAGCAGCTCCTCGTTCCGCAAGGCACAGCACTGTCCCCTCTCAAGTTTTTTACAGACAAGCTCCCTTGGATAGCCTTTCCGGTTAGAACGGATTGTGCCACAAGCAACTGTGTCCACTCTAAACAATTCCTTGAACAACTGCACACCAGTGTAGAAGTTATCTACATACAAATGGTGACCTTTGTTGAACAGTCGTCTACCAAGATCCCACACTATTTTCTCAGTAACTCCAAAAGTGGGAGGACAACCAGGGGGGTCAATATTGGAATCCCTACCAGTGTACACACGGAAACTATACACATATCCTGTCCTACTTTCAGACAGCATATACAATTTAATTCCATATCGTGCCCTTTTGCTAGGAATGTACTGCCTAAAAACCAAACGACCCTTGAAGAGGACCAAAGACTCGTCCACACTTATCTCTTTGCCTGGAACATAGACCTCCGAAAACCGATCTACAAAATGATCAAGGACAGGCCTAATCTTAAAAAGACGGTCAGAATCTGGGTGATCTCCTGGCAAGGCTAATGCATTGTCAACAAAATGCAGCATCCTAAGAAGAAGCAAATACCGATTACGACTCATGGTAGCTGGAAATATAGCTGTTGCCATCAAGGGACTAGTAGACCAATAAGAAGCCAGTGACGGCTTCCTTATCAACCCCATCAAAAAAGTCAAACCCAAAAACTTTTTTAGCTCCTCCAAATTTGTGGGAATCCACTGGGCAGCTCTAGAGTGTGGCCTAAGTCTAGCAGCGTTGTCCCTCAAATGCTGCTCCGCATACAAATTAGTCTGCTCAACAATCTCTTCCAAAAACACATCATCCATGAATAACTCAAAGAAATTGATAGGCATAAAGTTCTCTGTATTGGCGTTACACCCCGGGAGACCAGTAAAGGCAGGCAACTCTGGCTGCTCCATGTTTGGGGCAACCCAGACATCAGGTCTTCTAACGGGAAACCTTTCAGCCCCAGGTTGCTGCACTATTGGCACATCAATGTCCTCCTCTAAAACAGAACCTTCATCTGCACTGAGTGTGGCTTCATCATCAGAAGATTCCCCTCCAACAGAAACATCACTGCCAGAATCTCTGACTTCCTCCTCTGCCTCAGATGCAGAGTCCATCTCATAGTCATGATCAGACTGTGACTCAAAAAGCATACCAACCACCTGCTGAGCGGTCATCCTGCGGCTAGCCATGATCTCTCCTGCTAAAATTAACTGGACAAATTCACCACCAACAACCAGCACTGTGTAAGACAAGTAACAAAGTGTAGCTTTGTTAGTAAGAGTTACAAACTCAAAAACTATACCGCTCACTTGCCTGAAAAAGCTTGATTCACCAGCAACTACACAGCAATCACCAATGATATCCCACTAAAAAGAAAGAAAGAAAGGCAAATTAGAAATAAGACAAAACAAATATCATTGTGCACAAACCTAAGGACAATTTCACACACAATCCTGCATTTAGTACACCCCCTACAAACATGTCATTCATGCATGGCAACAATACTCCTTTGGAGTAAATTGTTTTTACTTACCTAAAACATGCAACTGTGCAAACTGCAGGTCAACCACCGCCAAAACCGCAAGGAGCCACAGCAAATAAAGCAAAAGCTTTGAACTAGAACAAAAAGGAGGAAAACATTTTTTATCACAAATGCAAAGACTTCTTCAGTTGACAAACACCCCACCATCAAACATTTTAGAAATTGGTGCCTAAGTGGATTCTGCCATAGGGGCAGATGGCCTACTAAAAAAATAGGCCTGTCTGCCCCAAGGAAGCCAAAAAATACCTTTAGTACTGTGTCCCCATGGAGAGCGACCCTTGCCAAAGGGGACAGCCCTCAAACAAAAAAAACACACACAACACTATCCCTGGTGCCTAAGTGGCTTCTGCCCCCTTGGGGGCAGGTGGGCCTAAGAAAATAGGCCCATCTGCCCCCAGGGGGTGTAGAAATGGCCAACAGGTCAATGCCCCCCTTGGGGGGGCGCCCCGTGACCAAGGGGACGCCCCCCCCACAAAAATAAACAAATAAAAAAAAATTCCCTGGCGTTCTAGTGGTTTCTGCCCCCCTTGGGGGCAGATCAGCCTAAAAATAATAGGCTGATCTGTCTCCAAGGGGTGCAGAAATGGCCTGGGTACATGTGCCCCCAAAGTGGGGGGCGACCCTTGCCCAAGCCCCCCCCCATCCACTAACACACACACACACACACACACACACACTATCCCTGGTGTCTACGTGGCTTCTGCCCCCCTCGGGGGCAGGTGGTTCTAGAAAAATAGGCCCATCTGCCCCCAGGGGGGGCAGAAATGGCCAACAGGTCAATGCCCCCCTTGGGGGGGCGCCCGTGCCCAAGGGGACGCCCCCACACAAAAATAAACACATTAAAAAAAATCCCTGGCGTTCTAGTGGTTTCTGCCCCCCTTGGGGGCAGATCAGCCTAAAAATAATAGGCTGATCTGTCTCCAAGGGGTGCAGAAATGGCCTGGGTACATGTGCCCCCAAAGTGGGGGGCGACCCTTGCCCAAGCCCCCCCCCCATCCACTAACACACACACACACACACACTATCCCTGGTGTCTACGTGGCTTCTGCCCCCCTTGGGGGCAGGTGGGTCTAGAAAAATAGGCCCATCTGCCCCCAGGGGGGGCAGAAATGGCCAACAGGTCAATGCCCCCCTTGGGGGGGCGCCCGTGCACAAGGGGACGCCCCCACACAAAAATAGACACATAAAAAAAAATCCCTGGCGTTCTAGTGGTTTCTGCCCCCCTTGGGGGCAGATCAGCCTAAAAATAATAGGCTGATCTGCCCTCAAGGGGGGCAGAAATGGCCCTAAAAGACATGCCCCCCAAAGGGGAGCGACCCTTGCCCAAGGGGGCGCCCCCCCATCCACTACACACACAATCCCTGGTGCCTAAGTGGCTTCTGCCCCCCTTGGGGGCAGATGGACCTAAAAAAAATAGGCAGATTTGCCCCCAAGGGGGGTAGAAAAGGCCAACAGTTCTCTGCCCCCTTGGGGGGGGGCGCCCCTTGCCCAAGGGGGCACCCCCCCCACATAAATACACATAAAAATAAAAAACCCTGGTGATCTAGTGTTTTCTGCCCCCCTTGGGGGCAGATCTGGCTAAAAAGTAGCCAATCTGCCCTCAAGGGGGGCAGAAATGGCCCTAAAGGACATGCCCCCCACAGGGGAGCGACCCTTGCCCAAGGGGGCGCCCCCCCATTCACTACACACACAATCCCTGGTGCCTTACTGGCTTCTGCCCCCCTTGGGGGCAGATGGACCTAAAAAAAATAGGCCGATCTGCCCCCAAGGGGGGCAGAAAAGGCCAACAGTTCTCTGCCCCCTTGGGGGGGGCACCCCTTGCCCAAGGGGGCACCCCCCCCAACATAAATGCACAGAAAATAAAAATCCCTGGTGATCCAGTGGTTTCTGCCCCCCTTGGGGGCAGATCCGCCTAAAAAGTAGGCCAATCTGCCCCCAAGGGGGGCAGAAATGGCCGTAACAAATTGCCCCCACAAGGGGAGCGACCCTTGCCCAAGGGGCCGCTCCCCGCAAACAAGAAACCGTAAAGAACAACAAAAAAAAAAAATCCCTGGTGTCTAGTGGGCATTCCTGCTGCCCGATCGCAATGCGATCGGGCAGCAGGAATGCTCAAAGAGACACCGGGGGAAAGGAAAAGCCTTTCCTTTCCCCCGGTGCCTCTTTAGCCCAAACCCCCCACCCACCGGGAAGAGGAACTCACCTCTTCTCCGTTCGCCGCACAGGAAGCAAATGGCTTCCTGTGCGGCGAAATCCCCATAAAGAAGTCAGCGCACGATCGCGCGCTGACGTCATTATGGGGGGGTGGGGGGGTCGGGGGTGGAAGGGGAAGGGCTTCCCCTTCCATCCCTGACTTTGGGGGGTGAGGGGAAGCACACAGAGGGAGCGAGAGCGCTCCCTCTGGGCTGTGTGCCGAGGACGTAGTGGTTACGTCCTCGGCACAGCAGCACTGTGCCGCGGGACGTAACCACTACGTCCGCGGCACAGAAGGGGTTAAGGGTCGTTTGGTTTTTAAGCAGTATATTCTTAGCAAGAGGGCACGGGGTGGAATTTAAATGTATATTTTGTCTGAAAGTAATACAAGATATGTATATAATTTCCAGGCCTATACTGGTAGGGATTCCAATATAGACCCCCTGGTTGTCTGCCCACTTTTGGAGTTGGTGAGAAAACTGGGTGGGAACCTGGTAGACCACTGTTTAACAAAGGTCACCATTTGTACGTAGATAACTTCTACACTGGAGTGAAGTTGTTCAAGGAATTGTTCAGAGTGGATGCTGTTGCTTGTGGCACAATTCATTCTAACTGGAAAGGCTATCCAAGGGAGCTTGTCTGTAAAAAACCTCAGAGGGGACAGTGCAGTGCCTTACGTAGTAATGAGCTGCTACCTCTGAAATTTTCAGACAGGAGGGATGTGTACATGATAACTACCCTCCATGATAAGAGTACTTCCCCTGTGACTGTTTGGGGTCAGGTTTCGGAAGTGCGCAAACCTGCATGCATTTTGGACTACAATAAGCATATGGGTGGTGTTGAGAGAGGAGATCAGAGGTTGGAACCTTACACTGCTCTTCGTAAGTCTTACGTGTGGTATAAAAAGTTGGCCATACTTTTGTTTCAATTGGCAACTTTTTAATGCTTTTATTGTGTTCAATGATTGTTCCCCTGAGTCAAGGATGAAATTTGTTAAATTTCAGTAGTTAGTGATACAGAGCCTTATTGTAGTGGAACAAGCAAGGGTACCTAGAGTACCTGAAAGCACTGGGGGATCCACACAAGTCACACCTCCCTGGACTCCCTCGGGTGTCTTGTTTTCAGAAATGTTTGGGTTTGGTAGGTTTCCCTATATGGCTGCTGAGCCCAGGACCAAAAAAAGCAGGTGCCCCCCGCAAAAACAGTTAGTTTTGTATTTGATAATTTTGATGTGTCCACACAGTGTTTTGGGGCGTTTCCTTTCGCAGGCATTAGGCCTACCCACACAAGTGAGGTACCATTTTTATTGGGAGACTTGGGGGAATGCTGTGTGGAAGGAAATGTGTGGCTCCTCTCAGATTCCAGACATTTCTGTCACCGAAATGTGAGGAGAATTAGTTTTTTTGCCACATTTTGAGGTTCGCAAAGGATTCTGGGTACCAGAACCTGGTGAGAGCCCCACAAGTCACCCCAACTTGGATTCCCCTTGGTGTGTGGTTTTAAAAAATGCACAGGTTTGTTAGTTTTCCCTAGGTGTCGGCTGAGCTAGAGGGCAAAATCCACAGCTGGGCACTTTGCAAAAAACAGCTCTGTTTTCTTTGGAAAAATGTGATGTGTCCACGTTGTGTTTTGGGGCATTTCCTGGCAGGGGCACTAGGCCTACCCACACAAGTGAGGTACCATTTTTATCAGGAGACCTGAGAGAACGTTCGGTAGAAGAAAATTTGTGGCTCCTCCCAGATTGCAGAACTTTCTGTCACCGAACTGTGAGGAAAAAGTGTTTTTTGCCAAATGTAGAGGTTTGCAAAGGATTCTGGGTTACAGAATCTAGTGGGAGCCCCCCAAGTCACCCCATCTTGACTTCCCCTAGGTTTCTAGTTTTAAAAAATGCACAGGTTTAGTAGATTTCCCTAAGTGCCGGCTGAGCTAGAGGCCAAAATCTACAGCTAGGTACTTTGCAAAAAACAGCTCTGTTTTCTTTGGGAAAATGTGATGTGTCAACATTGTATTTTGGGGCATTTCCTGTTGTGAGCACTAGGCCAACCCACACAAGTGAGGTACCATTTTTATTGGGAGACTTGGAGGAATGCTGGTTGAAGGGAAATTTGTGGCTCCTCTCAGATACCACAACTGTCTGTCACCGAATGTGTAAAAAGTGTTTTTTTTTGCTACATTTTGAGGTTTGCACAGGATTCTGGGTAACAGAACCGACTGAGAGCCCCACAAGTCATCCCATCTTCGATTCCCCTAGGTGTCTAGTTTTTAAAGATGCACAGATTTGGCAGGTTTTCCTAGGTGCCGGCTGAGCTAGAGATCAAAATCCACAGCTAAGCACTTTCCAAAAAACATGTCAGTTTTCAATGTAAAATTGTGATGTGTCCATGTTGCGTTTCCTGTCACAGGTATTAGGCCTACCCACGCAAGTGAGGTACAATTTCTATCAGAAGACTTGGGGAAACGCTGGTTGGAAGGAAATGTGTGGCTCCTCTCAGATTCCAGAACTTTCTGTCACCGAAATGTGAGGAAAAGGTGTTTTTTTGCCAAATCTTGAGGTTTGCAAAGGATTCTGGCTAACAGAACCTGGTGAGAGCCCCACAAGTAACCTGATCTTGGATTCCCCTAGGTGTCTAGTTTAAAAAAATGCACAGGTTTGGTAAGTTTCCCTAGGTGCTGGCTGAGCTAGAGGTCAAAATCCACAGCTAGGCACTTCGCAAAAACACGTCAGTTTTCAATGTAAAAATGCGATGTGTCCATGTTTCGTTTCCTGTCGCTGGCATTATACCTGCCAACGCAAGTGA
Organism: Pleurodeles waltl; assembly: GCF_031143425.1. Classification (NCBI taxonomy): domain Eukaryota; kingdom Metazoa; phylum Chordata; class Amphibia; order Caudata; family Salamandridae; genus Pleurodeles; species Pleurodeles waltl. The sequence continues at coordinate 643,444,142 of NC_090445.1, read as the reverse complement.
AGTACCATTTTTATCAGGAGACTTGGGGGAACACAGAATAGCAGAACAAGTGTTATTGCCCCCTGTCTTTCTCTGTATTTTTTCCTTCCAAACGTAAGACAGTGTGTAAAAAAAACTTCTTTTTGAGAAATGCCCTGTAATTCACATACTAGTATAGGGACCCCGGAATTCAGAGATGTGCAAATAACCACTGCTTCTCAACACCTTATCTTGTGCCCATTTCAGAAATACAAAGATGTCCTTGATACCTATTTTTCAGTCTTTATATTTCACCAAACAAATTGCTGTATAACCGGTATGCAATGAAAACCCATTGCAAGGTGCAGCTCATTTACTGGCTCTGGGTACCTAGGGTTCTTGATAAATCTACAAGCCCTCTATATCCCCACAACCAGAAGAGTCCAGCAGACAAAACGGTATATAGCTTTCAAAAATCTGACATTGCAGGAAGTAAAACGTGGAGAAAAATGGCTGTTTATTTAACCTCAATTTCAATATTTCTTTTTATTTCAGCTGTTATTTTCTGTAGGAAAACCTTGTAGGATCTACACAAATGACCCATTGGTGAATTCAGAATTTTGTCTACTTTTCGGAAATATTTAGCTTTCTGGGATCCAACATTGGTTTCATAACCATTTCTGTCACTAACTGGAAGGAGGCTAAAAGCACAAAAAATAGTAAAAATTGGGTATGTCCCAGTAAAATGCCAAAATTGTGTTGAAAAATGTGGTTTTCTGATTCAAGTCCACCTGTTACTGAAAGCTGGGAAGATGGTGATTTTAGCACCGCAAACCCATTCTTGATGCCATTTTCAGCGAAAAAACCACAGGCCTTCTTCTGCAGCCCTTTTTTCCCATTTAATTTTAAAAAAAACTACATTTGTTGCTGTATTTTGGCTAATTTCTTGGTCTCCTTCAGGGGAACCCACAAACTCTGGGTACCTCTAGAATCCCTATGATGTTGGAAAAAAAGGACACAAATTTAGCATGGGTAGCTTATGTGGACAAACATTTATGAGGGCCTAAGCCCAAATAGCCCAAAAAAAGGCCTGGCACCTGAGGGGGAAGAGGCCTGGCAGCAAAGGGGTTAAAAGATGCAAGCTGGAGGTAGATATGGTAGGGGTAGGAACTTTATTAAGTCAGTCATCAACCATTAGGAAATCTAGAATAAGGAGTGTGTGTCTGACCCAGTACATAATTCATGAATACCTGCAGGTTTCACACAGCTATTATACCCTAGAATCTAGGAATTCATGAGCATTTAAGGGTCAGGGAGAGCCATCCAGTCATATCCAAGTGTTTACCAATTGATAATCACTCTGTTTGCTGCAGCGAACCAAATTCCACTTTGGATTTGGCCCTATAAATGCTTAAAGGTGTTTCAGAGATTGTTGAACCAGCAGTAAGAAAACATATTACGTCATTACAAAAATCCTAAACAAAAAGATGATCACAGTGAAAATGAATGCTGCGCATTCTATTGTTGAAAAATAAGGTATGGTTCATCATGTGGATCCACGGTGCTGGTTTGCTGCAGAGTACTAAATCTCCTGGGTTTTTTGGCAGATGCTTCTTACGTTTTTTGTTTTAGAGAGCAAGTTCTGGCCACCTTTTCTTTTTTCAAAATGTGCTTGTGGGAGAAATTCCTCTCCTAACCACCAAACTGCTCCAAAACAAAATGTATTTGTGCCTGCTGTGCTTGCTCGATATAATTTAGAGCTGATATCATGCCTGGCAGAATGAATAGGAAGAGGAAACATCAAGAAGAAATACACATATTTCTCTTCACTATGCTTCACCTGGGAAGGAATAGCATCTTGACATATTCCAGGTTTCGTATTCCTAATAAATCTCAGAATGTACCAAATCCATGGGTGGATGAGTGGGAACACCCACTCATCCACCCATGGAACCCCTTCCGATGGCAGAATAACATGTCAACAACTTGCGCTGCCTTGCGTTACTCCAGATTTACTGGGCCTCACAAGTTGGTTTTACATGGCTTAATAAATCTCACTGAAGCCCTTGCATTGCCTTGCGTGACACAAAGGCAACTCAAGGTTTTCATAAATCTGGGCCCTGTTGTCGGAGGGGGGGGACAGATTCCCTCAGCCACAGCGAAGGTATTTGTATTAATTTTTGGAGGAACTATACAAAAGGAATACAAAATATATATACAGCACCAGTGCTGTGCTTAGTACAAACAAAAAAGACATAATGGTTATGGGAACCTGGGACCTGCCCATATATAGTGGGAACCTTTCTGGAGAAGAAAAGCTTCTTGAGATACACGTAACGAGAAGGACAATACAAAAAAGTGGATGGAACATTGGCTTACATATTGAAAAGAAAGCAATTACACAGCTGCTTGAATGAATCTATCGTAAAATCATTACTTTAAAGTCAGCAAAATCTGAGTGGTGAATTTTAAAATTGATAAAATGTGATACACTGTATTTTAGAAATGACTAACAGAGTATTTTGAGTCAGATGAAAATAAATCTTTGAAATTGAGCAGATAAGCTTGTGTACTTATAGATGAATTTGCATACTTTATATTTAGACAATGAAATGTAAGTTAGATTGTGTATGAGTAACAAACTCACAGAAGCAAAACAAGCCCTCTGTGACAATGTTTGCTCTATGAAGTCAAATGTTAGTTTTATCTGGGGCCATACTGTGGGTTCGTGTGGCTCCTGTCTCCCTACTTGTTGGCATGGATTGCTAGGCCTCTTCCTCAGGGTGCAGTGGCGCCTGTCTCTGACCCGGTTTTGGGTCCCTTCTTATACCTCAGATACCTCTCCATGCAACCTCCTCTGGACCTGTCTTGGCTGTGGTCATTTGCTTAGTACTGGATTCTTCAAGCTTCCAGTGACATTCATCAGTCACCTGACCTCATGATATTATGCAAAGGGCTAAATCTTCTAGAGACAGCTCAGTGGACTCCTAGTGGCTCAAATAATCTTCACTGAACATGGCCAACAAAGGGAACCCTCCCTCACAAACCTCTGAAACCTCTGTGGCTCCACTGATCACTCAGGACTACATGGCCCAATTCCTCGAAGGCATTAAGCAAGAAATTGGCTCCTTAAAGGCAGACTTCAAAACCTGCATACAGGACCTTCGCAGAGATGTAGTAGAGGTGGGCACATATGTCGCTGATCTAGAGCGCATGATGGACTCTTGCACGGAAGACCAAGAAATGCTAATGTGCTGTGTCGTTGCCATGCAAGACCAACAGATTTAGCTCAAAGTTAAACAAGAAGTCTGACAAAATTGGAATCCACAGAAATAATATTTGCATCCGGGGTATCTCCCAGGGTGCTGAGGAGGACGATATTATGGCCTTTACAAGAGACCTGCTCTATGCTATTACAGGGTGTGAAGGGGATCCGCCACTGATTCTGGACCATGCCCATCATGTCACTGCCATGGCGGGCAGACCTGATGCCACCTTGGACATCTTATCAAGAGTGCATTTTTTCCAAGACAAGGAGGCACTCTTGAGAATTGACCAGAGCAAAGCTGATTTAGGGCTTGGTTACGATCTTGACGGACGGGGTTACTCTGTCACAACTGTGACAGATATCCCATCCATGTATTACAATTCCATTATATCCTATGGAAATCGTAATGCAATGGACGGAATATCCATCACATTTGTGACAGAGTATTCTATCCACCACGATTGCCATCAGGCCCTTAGTCTTCAAGGGCCATGCTCTGCAGATCTTTCAAGGCCTCTTGCCAGCAACTTCTTAAAAAATGAAGAGACTTCAGGCCGGTAACAGAGAAACTCCCGGAGATGAATATCAAGTACAAGTGGACCCTTCATTTCAGTCTGCTTTTTTAGTTGAAGGGCAAACAACATCATGTTTGTTCATTAACTGAAGCCAAGCACCTACTGGGTCTACCAGAGGGATCTCCAAATCGGGGATCCCAACTTGCACCCTCAGAGGGCAGAGATAGATGGCACCTAACTTGGAACATGGTAAGCAGAAGAGGTAGAGATCATCAGGTGAAGGCCCTATGTGAGGTAAAAGATGGCATTATCTCCTACATACAAAACTTGAAGCAGGAATCTTCGCAACAGACTGGCCCCAACACTTGACTGCTACCTACGTGAGCTGTCTCAGACCTACACTTTCTAACCAGAGCACTGAATCATGTTGTTCTCTTATTCTTACTTTCTGCTTTTTTTCATTAGCAAGGCCTGTGGCCTTGGAGCTGGACTTCCATGTGCTACTTGTGTTATTTTGGACTGTACAGTGAAACTATTTTGCTAGGCTCAGATTGTGGTTCGATTGCTCTTGATCTCCTGTCTGGTCTCTTGATCTCTACCCTCCCCTTGCAGGGGCATTTCTCCTCCCGAGGCGACACCTCTGCGGACTTCGAGGATACTCTCCTCAGTCCGAGGATGAAGAGCCTTACCATGTTGGGCCTGGTTGGCTCATTTGTTCTTCATTGGTCCTTAATCCTCTACCCCCGCTGTATCCTTAGGGCTGCTATGAGAGGGAACTCTATTTGTTGGGCACTATTCCCATTGGCGACCTGCTGTTCGCTGTTAGACAACTACCACCCTGATACTGATGCGTCTCCCCCCTCTCTTTCCTTACTAACACATGGGGACCCTGACTAGGATGAAGCTCCTTTCTCTAAATGTGAAGGGGCTTAATTGCCCCAATAGGTGCAAACAGGTATGGTGCTATCTCATCCAGCAAGACTCAGACATAATCCTTTTACAGGAGACCCATTTACTCAGAGAAGATTGTCACTGCAATCCCCACCCCAGATGCGCATCCCAATATTGAGCACACACTGACACTAAAACATTAGGAGTGGGCATCATGTTCAGGTGGGGTTTTATAACTACATTGACACGGGTAGTCAGAGATCCAAGGGGTGCTTTTTGCTGGTGATCATAGAAAAGGGACACACTAGCCTGTCTTAACTTGTAAACCATTCCTGAGACTCTTTTCTTCACAGGATACTTAAGGACCAAGTTAGTCTGGCCCGGTATGAGGTAGTACTGGGAGGTGAATTTAATGTGGCATGGGACCCTGTGCTTTATAGGAGCTCTGCCCATTTTCAGGGTATGGGCTATGTCGGTTCAACTCAAGAGGGAAATCACAGATACAGATTTAGGAGATGCTTGACGCTACTTACACCCTAACACGCAGGACTATTCTATTTATTTGCATGTACATCAATCATACTCTTGCATCAACTATGTATTTATCACACATTCCCTTCTATGCCATTTGGAAATGGCTCAGATATCAGATATTTCTATCTCTGATCATGCTCACATTGCACCGATCTGGCCCTCTCGGACAGGTACTCCAGATGCCCCTCTCGGTGGAGATTCCCACCTCATATCCTGGGCTACGCGGTAGACAGAGCCACTGACAATGACGTGATCAAAGAATACTTCGAACTCAACGCTCTACCTGCCACCCCTCCTCACCTGCTCTGGGATGGATTTAAATAAAAAATGCTGGGGAGACATTACCTTCAAAGCAATAGCATGCCCCAAGAGCAAGGTAAACAAGAAAATTAGAACCCTGGAGGGTACAGATAAGCAGACACCCTCAAGGTGTACTTAACGACAACTTGCGATGTTACACGGACAGCTATGGACAAATAGGGCCAATAAGGTGGAACGCTTGCTTTTAGCTCTCAACCAAGGGTTTTACAATGGGGGGACAAGGTCAGTACACTGTGGACCCATCGCCTTCAACACCAATATGCTCACTCTCACATTGCTAAACTCCACACAGTGCGCGCAGGTTATGTAGTTAGAGAAACTGACAAGCAGGGGACCTTTTGCGACTAATGTTGTGCCCTCTATGCGAATGAGTGGGAAGATCCAGTGACTGCCCAGGTTTATTTATGTACAGGAGTGTCCATGGATGCCCATGGAATTCCAGCTCGGTCAAGACTTGGAAATGCCTTTCACGATGTCGGAACTTGAAAAATCCCTTGGGGACTGTCAGTAGGGAAAACCCCGGGCCTGGACGGCCTGCCAGTTTCCTTTTTTAAGATTTTCCTCCCATCCTTGAAAAAACACCTGCTCATGCTATTTAACACTTTCACCCACACCACTGGCCTTACACCTATGATGCCAGCAGCCAGTATATATCACTCATTCTTAAGCCTGGCAAGGACCCCTCTGAATGCTCTTCCTACAGGCCTATAGCCCTCTTTAACAAGGATGCTAAAGTATATACCAAAATACTGGCCAATCGTGTATAATCCCATAAGCCAGGTTTGATTTAACCTGACCAGATGGGCTTCATACAACACTGACAAGGCCCTGGCAACACCAGGCACCTTGCCCATCTGATAGAAAAGGCCCACATGCATAAAATCCCTGCCCTTCTCCTGTCTTATGGCACGGAAAAGTCATTTGACATGGTCAGCTGGGACTTCTTATACACTGTCCTCATAAAATATGGGTTGGGACCTTCATGATCAGCAAAATTATGGCCTCTTATACCGCCCCGACTGCTACCATCAGAGTGAACAGCCATTCAGCTGCCTCTATCTCGATACAGAGGGGGACTCATCAGGGTTGCCCCCTATCCCCTCTTCTTTTCACTCTGGTTGTGTAATCCCTGGCGATTCACCTTTGCCAGACTCCAGATATCACGGCCATTCCATTTAGAGGCAGGACCATAAAGTTCTGCTCTATGCAGATGATCTTTTACTGACTCTGACTAAACCCATGTCGACCTCCCCTGTCGTTGTGCAGAAACTACAAGAGTTTGAACTTGCCTCAGGATATAAAATTAACCTGTCCAAATCGCAGACCCTAAACTTCACTATACAACCACAGCTTCTCCCGGCCGTACAGGATATGCCTGCTTTTCAATGGGCCACGAAGTCTATTCGCTTCCTGGGGCTTAATATCAGAACCTTCCTGCAGACCTGGATTCGTGCTAACTGGCTCTATTACTGTAAGGCTATTTTAGAGGACCTGTGCAGGTAGAAGCCACAACCTATCTTTTGGTTGGACTGGATTAACGTGGTCAAAATGAACATTCTATCTTGCATACTCTATCTATTCTAGGCCTTCCCGACGTCTACCCCAACGTAGGATATCCGCCAGCTACAGAAGGACGTTCATGCCTCCATATTGAATGGGAGGCAGTCGGCATTTCCAATAATATACTTATGTTGCTCAGATACCGGGGAGGCTTGGCTTGCCCCAACTTTCTCGATTACTACTGAGCGGCACATTTAAGGTTTATTTCCGAATGGATGGTTAGAGATACCGAAAAACATTGACTACACATGGATCGAGTGGCGCCGTGTAGGCCTCTCTGGGACTTGGCTTGTTTGCCAAAATCATACCGCCCTCATAGTGCCTACTTCACAGCCCCTACCAGAACAGTGCTGGGAATCTGGGATAGAATTGCACTTACCTAAGCCTTACCTTGTTTTCCCCCACATATACCCTGTTTGCAGGGATTGCTCCCGGGTTCCCTCCCTGCCTGGGAGAACTCTGAATGTAAGACGCTGCTGGACCTATTCCAGGGCTCACAAATTAAATAATTTGAACAATGCAAATCTGAATTCAAAAGACCCGAGAAACTTAGGCATCAATATTTCCAACTCCCCTCTGGGCACTTGATCCCCCTAATGTGGAGGGAGTGACACGCCCATTAACACCTTGTGAAAACCTGGTCCACCAGTTTGAGGGCTCTAGGGGCCTGGTTTCTAGGATCTACAGTGTCCTCTAATAATCCTGCCTGCTACCGAGGCACCCATATTAGACGAGGTGGGAACTGGAGGGTGACACAGATATCATGCAGAAACAGTGGGTGCTTACTGGCAGGAAATCCTCAAGACACATCTTAGCATTTTACACTCCAATCCACCTGCATTCAATGTTCCCGTAGCTCCTACATCTTGCTGGAGATGCGGGGCACAAGATGGTACCCTTAAACACATTTGGTAAGCGTGTACACAACTCACTCCTTTCTCGAAAGAAGCTCAAGCCATATTCCCTATCCCAGCAGACTATTGAATGATTATCTCGGTCCTACGCCCAACCATGCTCGTGGCACTAACTCATGCTGATTGGTACCTAATCCATTATATCACAGGTGCCGCCAAACAATTGATTGTCCTGGCCTGGAACTCCTGCAGTCCCTCATATTGCTTCCTGGTTCACTAGGCTTTGGCAAACAATGGGACTTGGGAACTTATTGCATAAGCTCTCCACAGATAAGAAATTCCTGCGACCATGGCAGCCCCTCCTTGAATTTTTCTCACAATTAGAGCACCATTTCTTTCAGCCACCTAAGCTGTGGGCTCTTCAACTCTTTGATTGATTCTCTGGTTCACCAGTCACTCTTACTTGTTGCTCTCTGCTATTCCTAGTGACATGGACCTCCATTTCTGTTCCCGATGTCCCCACATTAATTGCTCCTCTTCCATGTGGGCTCAGCTCCCTGTACCTAGCTTTTCCTCTCATTCTTTTACAACTGACAGTGAAGTCCTCCCTCTAGATTCAACAGCAGCGGATTATTCCCCCCCGTTCTTTGTTGGGTTTGTAGTAATTTCAATCTCTTTGTGACAGTACTGATCTGGAGAATTATCTTTGTCCTAATATGGACAGAGTTACTTGCACATGCCCAGTTTAAAACGGGATTGCTTGCTAGACATATTTTAATCCAGAGGTCTCTGTTTCCAGATGTAAATCTCGTGGGGAAATCACGTTCTGCATTATTGTTGTTTTCTTAATTTTTATAAATGATAAAACTTCAATATGACTCACTTCATACCTTGATTTTGCTTTAATGACGTGTCTTTATTGTATTGACTCTTTGCCTTTGATCTCTCCTGATGGGTATTTTTGTGTCCCTCTAGCTCGCTTGTGCAGTACTGTGGTCCATTTACATGGGCTCCTTATGCAAATTATTCTGTAAAATATATTATCTGGCTGGTATTTGTCTTTAATGTATCTAAAAGTTCAATAAACAGATTTTGAGTGAAAACAAAATCAATGAGGCAAAGGATTTAGCATCCACATCAACCAGGGCTATCAGCCTGTACTTCTTTGAGCCATCCCTGCTCTTTTTTGTGTGAATGGGAACTATGTGGGCCCCCTGCCACGATAGTGGTACCACACTAGTTAGTAAAACAATGTTAAAGACACTTCTCATTGCACTACTCCAGAAATGTGGATCGGATTTAAGCATTGTGGTGGGAAGGCCAATAGGCCCCGGGGCTCCATTACTTCTTGCTTTTGTAATGATCTTCTCAACTGCCAAGGGCATGATCTTAGTAGAGCTAGAGGCAGGTGGGGTATTCTATTGATGCCTCATTACTGGATATTCTCTCGAACGAATTGGTGTTGATTCTGGGATAGCTGCCTTGATTTTATATAGACTGTCAACATAGTTCTCCCATGTGGTGATGTCCAGTTGTTTTTGCCTGGGAGTATGCAACGAGGTTGTAAGAAAATTGCATCATCTTCAGAACTGTTGAATTGTATCCAGCCCGGTGACTTTAGCTAAAAGGATCAGAGCCCGCTCGTTTGCTGCTTCCTTTGCATTCCAGACTAGCCTTTTATAATGTTCACGCATCCAGGCATGGTCGGCCTGTCGTTGTTCAACATCGTGCCTTGGTGTGGCAAGTTACCTGGCCCATTTAGCGATCTTACTTTTCTCATTGCACAGGCTAATAGTATACCATGATAAAATGCAGTTTAAAGGGGCTGTTGAATAGTTACCCTGTTTGTGTCGTGATCCCCTTAGCACGAAAAATATGTTATCTATAGTTCTGTCCTATTCAGTGGATTAAAGGAATTGCTTTCCGCAGTGATCATGCTAAGGTAGTTGGAGCCCTTGTCCCTAAAGCCTTGTCTCCACACATCTAGCTGTTCTCTACATCAGAGGACCAGTTAATTTGCTCTATTTTAGGATCTATTGTTCTCTCCCCTATCGCATTGACACTGTTGATCTTATATCCTTGGATCCAAAGAATTTAGGGGGTCATTTCGACCTCGGCGGTCTTTTCACAAGACCGACGAGGGACCGCCGTGCTGAAGACCGCCAATGGTGGCGGTTTTCCGCTCGGCGTATTATGACTGCTGGCAGCCCTCCGTCCTTTTCCGGATGGAGAGCCACCAGCAGCCATACTGGCGGGCGGCGGGGAAGTGGAGGTTGCTCCACCTCCACCGCCACGTCAACAGAACACCGCCCACCGAATCACGTTCTGTGATTCGGCGTGGCGGTGTTCTGATGATGGTGTGGTGGCGGCAGAGCAGCCCCCATGGATCTCGTCCGCTCCTGGAAGATCAATGGACAAGGTATGTTGATTGTCCGTTAGGGGAGGGGGGTGGGGTGGTGTTGTGTGATGTGTGGGTGCATGGGGGTGTGCGTGTGAGTATGTAGAGGGGGTGTGTGAGTGCGTGTATGCATGCGGGGGTGTAGTGTGAATGGAAATGTGTGCGTGTCTGTCTATATGTATGTCTGTATGGATGTGTGTGTGTATGTCTGAATGAGGTTGTGTGTATGACTGTGTGTGTGTGTCTGTTGGAATGTTTGTGTGTGTGCGGGAATGTGTGTTGGTGGTGCCTGCATGCGTGTCAGGTGTGTGTCTGTGTTGTGATGTCGGGGGTAGGGGTGGGGAGGGGGGTCCTGCCACCTATGTGGGGTGGCAGGGGGGTGTGGGGTGTTGGGGATGGACTCGGGGGAGGGGGTGGAGGATGGCGGAGACCCTTATCAGTGCCAGGGAAGGAATTCCCTGGCACTGATAGTGCTTACCGCCATGGATTTCATGGCGGTTCCAAACCCCATGAACTCCATGGCGGTAAGCCGGGTCATGATACTGCCAGCGGTCTTGGGACGGCCGCCGGGCTGGAGACCCAAGTCTCCAGCCCAGCGGTCGTCTCCGCCATGGCGGTCTGATCGGAGAAGTGGCGGATGACCATGGCGGTAACTGCCATGGTCATGATTCCAAATTTTTCACCGCCAGTCTGTTGGCGGTAAAACCGCCACTTCTGCATCAACCGCCAGGGTTGTAATGACCCCCTTAGTTTGGCGGGAAGTGGACACTTTCCAGTCAGTGATCTACTTGAATTTCCAACAGCTTACCAAGTAGTGACAGAGGTAGGAATGTGTAGTCTACTACAGTGCCACACTTGGTGGTAATGTGTGTAAATGATGCTGGTTGATCCTGGCTGTGACAACTGTTCAGAGAGCGAAGACCAAGTGAGTGAAGGGCTTTGACCAACATATCACCTGTTGCTTTGCGTCACTGCAGGTAAGAAAGAGAGTGCCGAATGTCCCAGATCAGATCCATCTTCCTTGTGGTTTCTAAGCTGTCATAGTAATTAAACATATTCATGTTAAAGTCACCTGTGATGATTAGTTCAGAGTGCTGGTTAGCAATGATGATTTCATGAAGGCAGATATTGAGATAATCTACCTTAAGGTGTAAAGATTTCCTTTTGTGGTTCAAAAATATGCAGAACAAGAGTAGATTTTGTTACCATTTGTTCGGGAATATAATTGGGATACCTAGAATCCATGATTTGTATGAGGTTAATCTCTGTTTTGCAGCTTATGGAAGTTCGAAATAAAATTGCGAGACTGCCAACTGGTCTTTCTTTAGTCACTCTTTGAAAGGCAGGTGCTGTGAATGATTCATACCCTGTTAGCGTAATTGCATCACCTTTACAGGTTTCTTGCAGGCAGATGAAATCAAAAGCACAATAAGTATGCAGTTACGTCTGCAATTTAATTTGGTCCCAGCCGGCAATGCTCCAGGAGCAAAGCCGTATAGGCTTGAATTAGATAAAATGGGTTTTTCCGCTTTTCTCTAGTACCTCTTGGTCAAGGGAACTGAAACACTGGGTTGGCTGCTTTTCTTGCATAATTGGTTTGATCTACGTTTTCTGAGAGTCAGGACCAATCTTGTTAAACATGAAGAGTGGTGTTCCTCAAGGTGCAGCATTGACTGCTTTGCTTTTTTCCAGGATTACCCTTAGCTTATTTGTTGTTGAACTGCTAAATCTTGTTGGACCGGTGCCCCTCAGAATTGAATGGGTACTAACACTAGAGACTTGGGTAGGATCGGTGTCATCCTGGAGGGCTCTAGATCTCGCTGTAACTTTTTCCCTATTCTACAAAACAGTAGAGTGATAAATTTTAACTGGCTTTTTAAAAGGTAGCAGGATATCTTTCAGGTTCCAGGGGCGCAACATCCATATCCCAATTGAAAAACACCTCCTTTTGGGCATTAGATTCTAGAGTCAACTTAGAGCTCATTGTCCTTCTTCGGCAAAAAAGCTACTTTATGTATTGTTTGCACAGAGAAGGGAAATTTGCTAGGTAAGGCTTTTAAAAGCTTAGCTATGTTGCTTGATTTGAGTGATCTTTTGGGTGTCAAGACTTTAAAGTGGTTTGAGTAAGAATACTGCTCGTTGGTTTATATCTGGCTCTTCTTTTAGCGAGGTCACTCCCAAGTTAATGTGGAATGCTGAATTTGAAGGCACCTATAGTATATTTGTATGATTATGAAATATCCATCCGCATATCACTTGTGACGGTTGGGAGCAGATTAGAGGTCACTGCAGTGAAGATGTTTAAAGTTGTAGGTTGTTAGTACTACTGAACTGGAGGCACATAAATGGAGCAGTTTGAATATTGCACCACTATGATTGGGAAGCGCTACAGGATCCTTGCCATTCTCCTGCACATGAGACTTTAATTTCCTTGTCATTGTGGTTGGATTTTTCATGAGCAATGGATAAAGTTTCTGTTGTTTTCTGGCTTGCAGTGTAGCATTCACTTTTCCTTTGTTCAGTTTTCTCAACCTCTTACGATTCTTTTTAGACCGGACAGGCACAAATTCATCCAGATTTTTTGGGTCTTTACTAGCATTTTCTTGGTGGGGTACTAACTGAAAGGAGTTCAATTTCTCCCAAAAGACTGACGCTGTCTTTCTCTAGGGATGAATCTGGCATCTCCCCTGTTATCTGGGGGGGTTTGTCTATCCTATTTGCGACCTGATAATTGGCTGCTGCAGCCGTTGGTTCTGAACTGAACGACTTCGTGCCTGGGTATAATTCTGCTTTAATGAGATATGAATTGCTCAGGTTCTTGCCTGGCTGCATAGTGAGCCATAATTGTTTCAGTACAGGATTGCGAACCTCTATGGAAGTAATGACTCCCATGTGTGAGTACTGATGTTTGTGCTAGCCAAGCCTAGGCCCGCTTGCTTGAGCGGAGGTATGGTTTTATTGCTTTGAAATCATCTATGATTGATTTTAGAATGGGTGGTACTTCTTCCTATTTGAGATAATAGTTTGGCTTGTCTCCGTGCATACCGGTTGGGACTGGGAAAGCGCTGACTGTGCTTTGATGATGTATGAATTCAAGCCCAAAGGTTTTGCATCAATCTCTGTTTAAGCGACAAAATCACACAGAAGCAAAATAAGCCATGCTAAAGACCATTGGTTCAGAAGGACCTTTCGCGCAAGAGCTCTGATCAACCACTCATTTCACACTTAGGAGTCAAGCACACCATGTGAAGAAAGTTTTCAAAATAATTTTATTTCCTTATTGTTCATAACTTTAATAAATAGAGCAGCTATAATGTGAGTCACATGAATTTTTTAGACAATAATCTTTGATAATTGTCCTGTACAAATAATATTAATTAGTGCTAGTAGTTGTAATAGAATGATCTCTTCAGAAAGTGCAATTTCATCAGGGCCAGCAGAAGGCTCCCGTCCATCTGCCGCATGCTTATATCAGACTGTTATTTGCACCAGAAGCTCTCCACCCTCTCTACATTTTTATTGCCACGTCTGCCTAAAAATTACAGGGTACACATTTCTTCCATGTTATATTTCATACATTTTTACAAAGTCCTTTGCTCATGAAATCTTTGGGACAGCGTTGGGTCAACCTGCACTCCATCTTCAATTAAAGAAACATACAGACAGTTGGCATGTATTTGCGGCCCATCTGACTCTATCCCACGCAAAAGTGCTTTTTGAAAATTATTTCGGTATTGTCAGGAGCAAATTCAGAGTGGAAAAATTAAAAATGAAAAAATGTAAACAGATTTGCCAAGTTTGCAACATTGACCTACATGAAAAGTCAATCAGCGTAGCTAATGACAGGTATGCTTTAAGCAGGGAGGGAACACCCTCAGCACTGCCTGAAAACTGCCAATGCTGTCACACTGTTCATGTGAGGACAAAGAAATGGCCCTTGGGGAGAAACAAAATCAAATAAGCAGGTCAGAAAAGCAAGGGGTAGCGATTTCAAGATTAAACTGAGGGCTTACAGGGAACATGCAATATTGACCAGTATCAAAGTAGGAGTGTGAAATCATCATGTACCTCCTCTTATCAACTACTGTTCAGGATAATTAGTCATTATGTTAATGACGTGGAGTATTCTAGACTAATTTTGTGCCTGAGAACTGCTAATGAAACAATGGACCAAGAGCAAGTACAGCATCTGGTACAAGAAGCATCTGGCCAACCAATGCATCAGATGGACTCAATATGTCTGGAACATGAAAGTCTACCTTCTGAAACACGTAAATGCTAGCTGAGGGGATCCTGGAGAGACATAGTTCTTGCCACGACCCTGACGAACAAACTTGGTGTTAGACTCTTCCTAACAGCCTCCCTTCCTATGCCTTCTATTTCTCACTCCCTTAACTTAATCCCTGATCCACTTGGCAATCTGACAAGATCTTGAAAACTACATTAGTGTGTAAGTGGAGTATCTATCTTTTTCACCACTGCATTTGTCCGCTATTGAAATATCGCACCTACTGCCACGTGTGAATCACAATAGTAAACTAGTATGTGCATTTTTTATTCCCTGACCTCAGATCTACTAATGTTATATCTATTAAATATTAGCATCCATTTACTTTTAGAGTTACACAAAAGTATCTGCAATTTATGAATAAAAAACGTAATGGAAAGGGGCCTCCTTTGTCCTCTGACATGATATAAATTAACATTGTGCACTTGCACAAATCAATGCTTGAAACTGATTTATTTAGTTGAAGACTCACACTCCGACCATTCCTCTGTGGCTGACCAGTGCTGGTAACTTCTCTGTGAAGGTAATCAACCATTTTCTTTTCTATGCTTGATATCAGCTCTGAATATGTGAAGGTGAGCAGCATCTGAGATATAAAACAAATCCTGAACTTGGAACTTGAGGGTCTTTCTAACCAAAGTGAAAGATGTTCGATGTACCACTGGTACTAGCAACTACTGTAGTCTGCGGAATCTCATAGCACAAAGGAAGGGACGCTTACAGACACATATACATTAGAAGGCCGGCTATACAGCCTTGATTGCAGTTAGCCAATTTACTTTCAGAAACGTCTATTTAGAAATGGTGTGTTCAATGTCGGGCAACTTAAATTCAATGTATGTCTATTTATGTTAGTGGCTTTAGTTAGAACCTAGTGTGGATCTGGCAATCCGAGGCCTAGTTTGGACACCCGAAGATATCATTAAAGGAACCTGATATTACCCTAGAGATACCAGGCATCTGTTGAACTTGGGTCTAGGTTTTGACACAACCCCAGCTTGTGTGCTCTATAGAAATTAAAACAAGAAATAACTATTCACTTCAGTAAAGAGAAAGTAATGGTACACATTAAATCATATTAGGAATAATCGGCCCTTTAAGTTAAATATACCCGTACAGTTAAAAGGAATATAAATATGCTTAAGAAAACAAAATAAAGAAGTGCAATTTCTGCAGAAAAGGCCTGCCCCATTTTTAGTGCTTGACATCTGAAAACAAGATTGCCAATGAAAACTGGTTGTGGTAGCTGAGGTGAATATTTACCACATGAAGGTGCTCTCTGTGAATTTGGGCAGGCATAAATCATTCAACATAAATATAAGTATAGGTGTATACATTCAGGACTAAGCTATATACAAATAATCAAATGCAAACTCAAATTATATAAGACTGCACATTAAAAAAAAAAAAAAATTTAAATAATAACACATTTTTAGGAATTCTGCATAGAAGGCAGATCCTGACAAACAGAGATTGATCCAACGAGCCTCATATACAATAACAAGAGATAGGTATGATACAAAGTTGTACTGCAGATCACACAAAGGAAAACACACAAGTATTTTTGTGCCTATCCCCAAATCAGGAACATGCCGGCCAGTAAATTCAGAGATTCTAGCACAGGGTTTAACTAAGGAACAGGTTTGCCTGACATAAAATCACTCCTTATGAGTCACCCGTTTTCTTCGAAATCTGTGTCAAAATCTGTTTGCACAGGCATATTTGCGCAGGAATTGGAATCATGATTTCATGGTAATTACCACATCCCTAACACTTTTACCCAGGCAAAATTTGACAGATCAAACCTGATGCATTTTTATTAGGGGAACATTAAAAGTAAATATTGGTATATGAGGATTTTATTGTAAAAGCACAAATAAATTTCTATTTGAAATAGGGGCAATTTACGATAAATGCAATTTATCACACATGTTCAATTCTTGGATTCGTGTCCCTGCGTGCTTAGTTGCGTTGGCTGAATAACCAGGGCTGACAGAAAGCCGGTCTCCTGCCACAGGCCACTATGCGCCATCCAGAGCTGCTCTATTTTTAAAGAGGTACGTGTTGAAAATCCTTTGTACCACTCCTAAAATTTATAATTCAGAAGCACGTATTTGACAGCAGCAACGTCAAGGCATTATCCGTGGGGTACCATGAGAGGAAGGCCTGCAGGGAAAACAGAGTGCATTTCTAGAAGCCAACAAGGCAGAAACAGAGTATGACAGCATGACGTGGGACTGTCTCTTAAACATCCCATCTAAACATACTGGCCCATCTCTCAGTTCTGTAAAGCTAGCACGAGAACCAGGCTGACCAGGAAAGTGCCCAAACACCCTCCAGGCTAGTACGCCCAGGTCACGGTGCCACATGATTTTGCCTTATTCTTCTGGCCCAGTACCAAGTGGACTTCCCTTGTAGCAGCTTAATTAGTGACTTTTCATTTTACAGTATTCTTGGGGTCCACCAGGCATTGCAATAAGATTTTCACCTAATATGTGCTAAATGTGGCAAGAATTAACTAGCAGTCTGCAGCATTGCCCTGGCAGGTGTAGGGAATACACAAGACTTAGGAGTAAGGAAAGAAAGGCTACATCCTTTCACCTGGCTTGTCCAGGCTACATCATGTCACAAGAGAATATTTGTACATATTAGTGATCACACAATCCAAAAACACATAAGGGTTGTTACAGAATGAAGCCAAACTTCAGGAACAAGCTTTTTTTTCACACAAGTGATTTTCAGGAAAATAAATAAAGGACTTCCTGGGCAGCTGCACATCATATAACCCTCTCTGCAGACCACTTCAGTTACACTCTGTCATGGAATTCCACTCCTAAGCATCTCTCTCAATACCTGCCAATCATTTAACAGCACAACGAGAATGGACAAGGGGCAGCTGTAGGCTGCTCCTGGAGCTGGACCCAAAAGGCACGTGTCATGCAGAGTTGTCAGCAACACGTGCGAAAATCCAGCAGGCCCTGGCATATCCCTTTGCTTCCCTGACAGTGACAATGACAGTTCGACACAAGTTACTTCATCCAGCAAATCCCGTTTGCAAAAGCTCTTAAGACCCATGTACTGGAGTGAAGTTTGGCCCCCTAAGAAAGTCTTTAGCGCCCTGTCACATCTCAAGGCCTTTGGTGCTTTATACATTCGACTGTTGGTTGTTTTAGTGCATGCTAGTTGGGAACAAGAGCGGAAATAGGGGGTCACAAATCAATCCTCTGTATGCGCTTTCAGCCCCACTTCCCTGCCCTTTTCTGAACTGCTTTCTAGTGCTATGACTCCCTGTCCCGTTCTCCTTTATTGTCCAACTGTGCCTGCCTTGTTTTGTGTCCAACAACTCTAACATCGCCAGTACCCACTGGTTGATCATTATGCCAGTCCTCAAAAGCTCATTTGTCTGCACAAAAATGTGCATGTAACTCGTGACTTCTAGCTGACTAGTATCCACCTGATCCAGTGATCTAGATCCAGTACTCTTACTATGCCCCACTAGGCACACTAGCTCACAGAAGATTTAACATTGATACAGCTATACTAGTTGAACCAATTAAGAGGGACACTGCCTATTCACTTTTTTGGTCTGTAGTTTAACTGTACAGTTGTCAAGCAGACCTACTGCTAATAATGTGCAAAGAACAGGCTTTTTGCTTTGAGTTCACCCCTTTCAAAAATAGGTTTTCTTTGACCAGACTCTTTCAATTGGCTTCAGACTTTCTCAATTATGTCTTGGCTTAGCCCAGAGGTGTATTAATCTTTTATCTAATGTTATTGGTTCTGCGAGTGTATCCTTTGGCCTCCACTGGAGTGGTTGCATTGAACTACACAAGGAACTATTGTACAATTATAGCCTCCTCTGTAACTCCATCTTGTGTGTCATGCTTTAATTTGAAAACACTGCATGCATTAGCACATTACACCCAGACCTAAAGGCTTTGTCATCACTTATTAAAATAATGATGCAGAGAACAGCTTCCGAGGTGAAACCTGCCCATCAAATCCTGCCTCAGGACGGCCCCTAACATTCCCTAGTACCACTTGACACGCTCTGACATACCATGTCAGCTTAAGACCTGTATACCCACATCGGAGAATAGAGCTTTTCAAATTATTATTGTTTTCAACACGTCTGCACCAGAAAAGAAAAGGAGAGGTAGATCAAGGTAGCTTGGCAATGAAGAAAAGCCCACTTTGCTAGGATGCCAGTTACCAGGAAGGTTATTGCAATGACGTCTTTCATAAATCAAAACACAGATTGTACTTTTGGACATGGACTGTGGTATGCACTAGTGTGTGCATCACTAATTTCACAAATCGCTATTATCCCAATCCAGCAGCTTCATATTGAGTTAAATGGGATCGCCCTTTTGGGGCTCACAATGTGGAGTCGGTTTATTTTTTCATGCCCTATCAAAAGAACAGAAGAGGTTTAAAACTCACTGTCCAGGCAGCAACAGAGTGGAACTTCATAGACTATGCAGCATATGAGCAGACGGAAATCTTACTTTTAAAAAGACAAAAAAATCAAAGGCTTTGGAGACCATAACAAAAAAGTGGAGATGCCGTCTACATGCCATTTGCTTTATTGGGTTTCCACTTTCATATTAAAGAAAGTGCTGTAAAGCCTTTTCAGCAGGGCCACTGGTATTAATTGATTGTGCAGCCATGTCGTTGTTCACGTATTTATATTATGGATGTGCTGCAATTGTCCCATAATCCATGATATGCAGCATAATCTGCAGAATTTAACAAAAAAATGTGACTAGATCAAACAGATCAAAAATTACTAAAAACTTAGTAACGCATTTAGCTATGCAGCAGGAGGCCATGTGTAAAGGCTGACTGGTCCCCTTTTTGTTGCTTATTTTATTATTTGTGTGATAAAGTGGTACTAATGAGTTCCTTTGCCCAGATAGCATTGTAAAAATAATGAGGTAATACTATCACAAAATGTGTTTAATTATGCCACATGATTTGCCTTTTCTTCCCACATACTTTTGTCAACCCTGCTGCATAATTTGACCCTCCCCAGCCGCATAATTCCAGTGGGCCTGCCTATCGGTAATGAAGGATGCACACTTGCGCTTGAAGTGGGTGTATATTCGCTCTGGCCTTCTTATAAGGGGAGACACATGCACAGAGACTATCAGTAGGCTTCAGTATTTGTGCATGCACGTCATGCAAACCCTACAACTCATAGGCACCTCCACCCCTCTGCTTTACAAAAAGGATGGTTGCAGTCAACCTCATTATGGCGGCTTTTGTAGCCCCCTTCACGTTTTGCGAAATCCCGAAGGTCACACTCAATCTGCGGTGGATTCACCTGCCACTCCGTGCTTATGGCCGGGTGCTCTTATGCGGGTGCGCTTAGCCTCTGTGTGTGCCTAGGCATGACATGCCACTTCTCCACTGTGCAAGCAGGTGACGCTCTATCTGCCAAGGCCTTGTTTTATCACAAGTTGCACAGACTGTGAGGGTACTGTTGCTCTTGTGCAGACATGCCTATGCAGAGTAGAAACGTGGATCCCATTAGCAATCACAGCTCTGAAGAGACGTTTAATGGAAGCAACTCAAGCCAAAGGGCATGACCTGAGTAGGGGTAAGTGAACCCTTTGGCCCATCGATGACGAATCTCATGGGTTCTGCTGCACGACCTCCAGGTCCTCCCTCCACCCCCGGGCAGAATCTGCTTTTCCTAACACAAAGCAGTCACCCCTGGTGCAGAGAATTTTAAGTAAACAAACGGGCTACAGTCATGCAAGGCCTGAAACTGCGAGGGATATAGCGTTTCAACATTTTGTAAGGGGGGCAGCGATGTTCGGCCGGGGCATGGGGTTCGGAGGGGTGTCTCCCAAAGGCCACTTTCTTCTGCCACTCCTCCATTGTGCAAGCCGGTGAGCCTCTATCTGCCAGGGCCTAGTCTGCAGTTCTCCTTTGAAGATATCAACAGATATGTGGCGAACGGTAAGTACAGTTAGAAGGAAGTCTTTCAGAAGTGCTCTGGTGCACTTCTGAAGTGATGTTTTTTTCCTATGCCGTTATGGACTCTGCTTGCTGGACGACTGGCTACTTCTGCGCTTTGCTTGGTAAAAATCTGTTGAAAAGAAAAAATGTTTAATTAATCTCTCTGGGACACACATGGCCATTTTATCATGATCTGAAAAGTAATTAATGAAATGTTGTAATCCCAATACAATAAGGTTGTAGTTGTTTGTAAAATGTTTGATTTCTCATAATGAACACTGAGCTGAATCGATGCACTTTCTGTGCGAGAATCTATTCCAGGCATTGATGAGGACACATTAGCAACGATAATAAAAGTGTGATTGAACTGTCATTTCTAAACGTCATTTTGAGTATGCTGTCGAAGTGTTATCCGTCTGTGTGCATCTGGGTAATGGTTTGTGCATGAAACTATGTGTGTTGCTTGTGTGTTTCTGTATGAGCCTATTGTTGTGTCTATGCTTGTAAACATGCATGTCTGCTTGTGTCAGCGTGTCTGTGCACATTACCATGTATGTCTTGAGTGTGTGTATGTGGATCTGTGTTTACACATGCCTTTGTGTGTTAGGTCTGTGCAGTGGTCGAAATGCATGAAACAGTGAAGGAAAGTGTTATGCTAAGTAGTGTGGGCGGGTGCAGGGAGTATGGGGGTGGGTGAGATGTAGCTAAAAATAACAAAATACTCAATGTTGGACTTTTGGCCATACGCATGGTCATCCCTAGTCTTTTTGCCTCCTTCCTCCTGGTTTTTCTGACCTTTCGCTGTTGGCTCTAGGACTCTGAGCACTTTATCACTGCTGACCAGTGCTAAAGTGCAGGTGCTCTCCCATCTAAAGTTGGTATGATTGGCTTATACCTACCTAATTGGCATATTTAATTTACCTATAAGTCCCTTGTACAGTGGTATCTCTATACCCAGGGCCTGTAAATTAAATACTACTAGTGGGCCTGCAGCGCTGCTTGCGCCACCCACTGAAGTAGACTTTCAAACCTGTCTCAGGCCTGCTAGCGCAGGGCCTGTGTGCGCAGTTTTCTGCCACAGGGACCTGGCATCTAAATTTACTTGCCAGGCCCAGAACTCCCCTTTTACTACATGTAAGTCACCCCTAAAGTACGCCCTAGCTAGCCCTATGGGCAGGGTGCCATGTATGTAGAAAGGCAGGACATGTGCCATATTGCATGGCCTGTCCTGGTAGTGACAAACAGCCTTACTTGGTGTCTCACTGCTGTGAGTGCTGCCTTCTCATAGGATTGCATTAGGAATGCCCTGCTTTATGTGTAAAGGGTATTGTCTGATTTATGAGGGGTAGCGTAGGCGTGTTTGGTATGGTTGTGATGGTGATAATAAATACTGCTTACTGGTGTGGGTGTATTTTTTATTACTATCACAGAAATGCCACTTCTAGAAAGTGCGCATTTATCTGTGCTTATAATTCTGGTGTTTTGCAGCTTGACTCCAATCCACATCTGGGCAGAGTGACAGTTGGGGCTTTGTGCATACTTTTCAGACAGCCTGTACACAGGGAGGGTGGAGGTGTCACCTAGGTGCATCTGCATGCTGAATAGTCTTCCTGGGCTGAGAGAAGGGAGAGGCGGGGCACACCTACATTTGTAAAGGCTGTGCCCTGGCCTCACACAATAGGGTTGTTAACCCCCCACTGATGTTTGGAGCCTGTGCTGAAAGGAGAGAGGGGGCACTCCCAGAACCAGTTGTAACTGGCTGGAACCTCCTCTCCCTGTCATTGTAAAACACTGTAAGAACTGACTATAAGTACAGGGGAATTTTCCCCACAATTTGGAGACGTTTTGAACTTACCTGGAACGGGACACAGACTACTGGAAGGACTCACCAGGAACCGCCATGGACTGCTGCTGCTGTGCTGACCTGTAACCTGCCTGGTGGCTGAGAAGGACTTGCACCTAGCCTGCACCCCCCTTTGTGCTGGCCTGTGTTGGGGCCTCCATCTGTGGCCCTGTTCTAGGGATTCTGCTCCCCAGGGGCAGGGTGCAGTGCCCCTGACCCCTGCATGGATCCTGAAACACGAGTAGTGTTTCAAAAAGTTGCCAAAATTAGCGCTTTGGAAAGCGCCTCTTCTTGGAGCTGAAAACACGCTCCTCCGTGCCGGTAAAATCACCGCCGCAACCCGGGCTTAGGGGAGGACCTTTGCGCCCTCCCCAGCGCTTTCGTTGTGGTGCAGAATCACCGCCGCGGCCCGGGCGCCGCATCGGGGACAGTCACCGGGACCGCGCTGTTCATTGTGCCCCCGGGGCACTTGCTGGAGTGAAGAGAGGAGCGGGGCTGCTCCTGTCGTGCCCCCGGGTGACGCGCGCTCTGCGGAGCGCCCCCGGGGCACACGCCGGCAACCGCTTTCAAAACTGCCTCCCTCGTGGACGAGGGACGGCAGAGGAGCGGTCCGTGCACCAGACCGGGTGCAGCGGCCGCAGGAAGCCGGCGAGGGACCTCAACGGAGGTCCCTGCTCCTGATACTTCCTTTTGGGGCAGCCGCACCGCGGACAAGGGCGGCTGCCCCCGGGCACGCAGGACACGGGGAGGAACGGGAGTTCCCTTCTCCCCGGTCACTGCCCTAGGGGCACGATCGCCCCCTCTACCTTTAAGGCGTATTGGGCGACCTGGGCCCCCCTCAGGAGGGCCGGTGGAGGCCCAGGGGGGCCCCCAGTGATCGCGGACCCAGGAGGGGCCCGTCAACAGTACCGAGGGGGTGCGTGCCACCCCCTTCTTCCCCAGGACTTTAAGGAGGCCCCCTCCTTGTGCAGAGGAGCGCTGGGGGGCCCTTTCTTCTTTGTCTTCAGGCACGGAGGGTGCCTGCTTCATCAAAACAGGTACTGTCTAAAATGGACCAATATGATGATAATCTAAAGTTCTTTCTACAGACTTTATTAATTAGGATGTATTGCCTACCTGTTCCCTGATGCTTTGACATATGTGTGCACATGTTCCTTTTATGGACATGACTTGCTAATATGTTTCCCTCACTTGCCATAGGTTTTCTAATGTTCCTACTATGGGCGTTTTATGATATCCTTATGATAAGTGTTCTAATGTAATTACGTGTTTCCTGACTACTGCTTATGTTGCAGAATACTGAGTAACCTGTGTGTTATGTGTGACTACTGCTAGTTTGCAGAGTAACTAATGTGTAACGTTCTGACAACTGCTAAGGTAGCAGGATAGTACTGTTATGTGATGTTGGTCTGATAATTACGTTGTGTACAATACAGTCTATTTTCATATAATCTGGTGTTGTGTTTCCTTGGTGGTGGGAATATTGCGTCACATGTATGTGTGTGTTGTGCAAACGCTTTACACATTGCCTCCGGGTTAAGCCTGACTGCTCGTGCCAAGCTACCAAGGGGGTGAGCAGGGGTTATCTTGGACATGTAACTCCCTTGCCCTGACTAGAGTGGGTAAGTTCTGCCTGGCTGAGGTGCATACCCTAGCCAACCAGAAACCCCATTTCTAACATTGGAAGTCAGCGGTGAGGATAGGACTTGCGCTTGCACAATACCATTGTGACTCATTATTTCACTACAAGGATTGCGTTTAGACCATCACATGTTTGGCTTCTCTTAACTTTCTCTCTTTGGTCATTTTTCCTGTTTTCAGTTCTCACGCTTGGGTATTGTGATTGTCACAGTTGAGTTATTTGTACCTTTTCAAGATGGGGCTTACCTTTGATTTAGAGGACCTGCAGTTTTACACGCAGGGGGAATTAGAGGGGTTCTGTAGAGAGAGAGGGCTGCCTGTAGAAGGGGACCTCAGGAGATCTCTGAATTTCTTTGAAAGGTTTGTGACATTTACCCAGGGAGGGAGTGTGCGTAGGGGGTACCCAGAGGATCCTGAGTGTAGCGAGGGTTCCCAATGGGAGGGCTCCCAGACCTCATCCCTAGAGAGTGGTAGAGAGACTGATCAGGAGGGTGAGAATGACCGGTTGGAGACGCCAGTTGACAGGGAAGGCCCCAGTGATAGGGAGTCCCTTGCTGGGTCCAGTGTAAGAAGCAGGGCTACCTCTCATTCCTGGACGCCTGATGAGCTAAGAGATAGGCGGGAAGAGAGGGACCTGAAGTTGCAGTTAGCGCGCCTAGCTGTTGAGGAGAGAAGGGCTGAGGTAGAGAAGGCCTTAGTACAGGAGAGAATGGCAGAGGCAGAGAGGGCCTTTGCCAGAGAAAGACTCGCTCTAGAGCGCAGTCTGAAGGTTCTGGACTCACCAGCGCTGCAGGTGGAGTCCAGTGGTGGCAGCAATGTACAGTGCTGTAGCAAAGATGTTCCTCACATACCCATAGATCTGGTACCTAGGTTCCAAGAGGGGGGTGACATACGTCAGTGGTTAAAGGAATATGAGAAGGCTCTGGTAGAGCGCAGGATCCCTGAGAAGGATTGGGGAACTGGCCTAGGGAGTTTTATTCCTGAGGAGGGGAGGGATGCCCTACTGACTCTAGAAGAGAGTGACAGGGAGGGGTACTCCGCTGTGAAGAACGCACTGATTGTGAAGTATGGTTTTTCCCCTGAGGAATACAGAAAAAGGTTTAGGGGTGGTAAGAAACTGTCCCACCAGTCTTGGGAGGAGTTTGTGGAGGATTGCTGCATTGCACTAGATGGATGGGTGAAGGGTAGCACAGTAAACAATTTTGAAGGGCTGTTTAATCTGATTCTCAGAGAGCACCTGTTTCGTTGTTGTTTTTCAGAGTTACGCCAACACTTGTCAGTGTGTGAGCTCTCTGACCCCAGGGAGCTTGCAAAGGAGGCAGACTTCTGGTTGCGTACCAGAGGGTCTGGTGTGACATTAGGGGGTGTTCCTAATGAGAGTGGTCTAGGTGTTTCCCAACAAGGTGTGGTGGGAAAGGAATGGAGTGTCCCAGGTAGGTCCCAGTGGACTGGGATGGGTGAGGGACCCCATGTCCCGTCTCTGAGGAGAGGGAATGGGGCTGGGCTGAGGCCCAAGGTGCCCAAGATACCGTCCCAGGCCCCTGAAGGTTCCATGAGTGAACGCCAGGAGGTGAGCCTAACCTGTGCCGTAGGGCCAGCTGTTCAGAAGGATCCCATTTTGTCATTAGGACTTAGGCGGGTGGCTGGTGATAGCGTTCCGCCGGTCCTGGTGTCTGGTAGTCTCGCTCTACAGCGGAGGAGGCGGAAATCCAGGCATAGGGTTGAGAGGGGGCTGCGGGCCCCAGTGGAGAACCTGGAGGGTCAGGGGTCAGCTCTGAGAGCAGAGCCCCCCAGGAATGACCTTGGTGAGACCATTTCTGGGCTGGTGGGAATCCAGACTCTGTCCGATGGGCAGAGGTCAGGAGACCTGCGCCAGCCAGACTCTTGTGTGGCCCTTGGGGAAAGTGTTTCCCTGGTGGGGGGTAGGTGTGCCCCCCAGGAAGTCCTGGTGCGCCAGGCAATGATTCAACCGCAGGGTGGTGACTCTGGGTTGGGTGATCAGGTTCAGGGGGTAAACTCTGACCTGATGGGGAGTACGTGTGCTCCCAAGGAAGTCCTGGTGCGCCAGGCAGTGGTTCAACCGCAGGGTAGTGACTCTGGTTGGATTGCCAGATTCAGGGGTAAGCTCTGATCTGGTAGGGGGTAGGTGTGCTCCCAAGGAAGTCCTGGTTCGCTGGGCAATGGTCCAGTCTAAGGGTGTCGTCCCTGGACTAGATAGACAGGTTCAGGGGGTAAACTCTGATCTGGTTGGGGGGGCGGTTAGTGTGCTCATCCCCCCGTGTGAAACTTCTGGTGGCTTCTCCCGAGGTGGGGAGACGCAGGACTCTGGAAGTGGGGTTCAGGGAGGGGGAAGCCCGCCCCGGACCCCGGTGCAACCCAAGGGTGTCGTCCCTAGGTTGGGTGGTCAGTCGCCAGGTAGTGATCCTGGGCTGGCGAGGAAGTTGTGCAGGGCTGCTGTACCCAGCACCCTGGCAAGTGTGGATTCTGGTGATACCCCTCCTAGGAGAGGAGGGCGGGATCCTAGAAGGAGGGGTAGAGGGAGGAGAGCCTCGCCTCTAGCCCCTGTAGAACCTATGGGTGCAGACCCTAGGTTGGTGGATCAGTGGCAGGGTAGAGCCCCTGAACTGATCAGAAATGGAGTGGAGACAGGTTGCTTTGCGCCTGGGGCTACCGCCCCCCACTCCTTATGGTTTCAGAGACCAGAGGCTCCTAGATGGCCTAGAGCCTGGTTCTGGCCACTGGCAGCTAGAGAATCCCCGTGGGTTGGTCTAGGCTGCCTGGGACGCATTGACAGAGAGATCCCAGTGGAGTCAGGAAGGCGTAGAACTGGAACATGCCCCTGCTGTTGTGGGCCTGGGTCCTTGTTCTATCGCCCCAATCAGGAAAGTACATCAAGGTATTGATTGTTCTCCCCTGGATTTTGGCTGGTAGGGGGTTGTGTTGGACTTTTGGCCATACGCATGGTCATCCCTAGTCTTTTTGCCTCCTTCCTCCTGGTTTTTCTGACCTTTCGCTGTTGGCTCTAGGACTCTGAGCACTTTATCACTGCTGACCAGTGCTAAAGTGCAGGTGCTCTCCCATCTAAAGTTGGTATGATTGGCTTATACCTAATTGGCATATTTAATTTACCTATAAGTCCCTTGTACAGTGGTATCTCTATACCCAGGGCCTGTAAATTAAATACTACTAGTGGGCCTGCAGCGCTGCTTGCGCCACCTACTGAAGTAGACTTTCAAACCTGTCTCAGGCCTGCTAGCGCAGGGCCTGTGTGCGCAGTTTTCTGCCACAGGGACCTGGCATCTAAATTTACTTGCCAGGCCCAGAACTCCCCTTTTACTACATGTAAGTCACCCCTAAAGTACGCCCTAGCTAGCCCTATGGGCAGGGTGCCATGTATGTAGAAAGGCAGGACATGTGCCATATTGCATGGCCTGTCCTGGTAGTGACAAACAGCCTTACTTGGTGTCTCACTGCTGTGAGTGCTGCCTTCTCATAGGATTGCATTAGGAATGCCCTGCTTTATGTGTAAAGGGTATTGTCTGATTTATGAGGGGTAGCGTAGGCGTGTTTGGTATGGTTGTGATGGTGATAATAAATACTGCTTACTGGTGTGGGTGTATTTTTTATTACTATCACAGAAATGCCACTTCTAGAAAGTGCGCATTTATCTGTGCTTATAATTCTGGTGTTTTGCAGCTTGACTCCAATCCACATCTGGGCAGAGTGACAGTTGGGGCTTTGTGCATACTTTTCAGACAGCCTGTACACAGGGAGGGTGGAGGTGTCACCTAGGTGCATCTGCATGCTGAATAGTCTTCCTGGGCTGAGAGAAGGGAGAGGCGGGGCACACCTACATTTGTAAAGGCTGTGCCCTGGCCTCACACAATAGGGTCGTTAACCCCCCACTGATGTTTGGAGCCTGTGCTGAAAGGAGAGAGGGGGCACTCCCAGAACCAGTTGTAACTGGCTGGAACCTCCTCTCCCTGTCATTGTAAAACACTGTAAGAACTGACTATAAGTACAGGGGAATTTTCCCCACAATTTGGAGACGTTTTGAACTTACCTGGAACGGGACACAGACTACTGGAAGGACTCACCAGGAACCGCCATGGACTGCTGCTGCTGTGCTGACCTGTAACCTGCCTGGTGGCTGAGAAGGACTTGCACCTAGCCTGCACACCCCTTTGTGCTGGCCTGTGTTGGGGCCTCCATCTGTGGCCCTGTTCTAGGGATTCTGCTCCCCAGGGGCAGGGTGCAGTGCCCCTGACCCCTGCATGGATCCTGAAACACGAGTAGTGTTTCAAAAAGTTGCCAAAATTAGCGCTTTGGAAAGCGCCTCTTCTTGGAGCTGAAAACACGCTCCTCCGTGCCGGTAAAATCACCGCCGCAATCCGGGCTTAGGGGAGGACCTTCGCGCCCTCCCCAGCGCTTTCGTTGTGGTGCAGTATCACCGCCGCGGCCCGGGCACCGCATCGGGGACAGTCACCGGGACCGCGCTGTTCATTGTGCCCCCGGGGCACTTGCTGGAGTGAAGAGAGGAGCGGGGCTGCTCCTGTCGTGCCCCCGGGTGACGCGCGCTCTGCGGAGCGCCCCCGGGGCACACGCCGGCAACCGCCTTCAAAACTGCCTCCCTCGTGGACGAGGGACGGCAGAGGAGCGGTCCGTGCACCAGACCGGGTGCAGCGGCCGCAGGAAGCCGGCGAGGGACCTCAACGGAGGTCCCTGCTCCTGATACTTCCTTTTGGGGCAGCCGCACCGCGGACAAGGGCGGCTGCCCCCGGGCACGCAGGACACGGGGAGGAACGGGAGTTCCCTTCTCCCCGGTCACTGCCCTAGGGGCACGATCGCCCCCTCTACCTTTAAGGCGTATTGGGCGACCTGGGCCCCCCTCAGGAGGGCCGGTGGAGGCCCAGGGGGGCCCCCAGTGATCGCGGACCCAGGAGGGGCCCGTCAACAGTACCGAGGGGGTGCGTGCCGCCCCCCTCTTCCCCAGGACTTTAAGGAGGCCCCCTCCTTGCGCAGAGGAGTGCTGGGGGCCCCTTTCTTCTTTGTCTTCAGGCACGGAGGGTGCCTGCTTCATCAAAACAGGTACTGTCTAAAATGGACCAATATGATGATAATCTAAAGTTCTTTCTACAGACTTTATTAATTAGGATGTATTGCCTACCTGTTCCCTGATGCTTTGACATATGTGTGCACATGTTCCTTTTATGGACATGACTTGCTAATATGTTTCCCTCACTTGCCATAGGTTTTCTAATGTTCCTACTATGGGCGTTTTATGATATCCTTATGATAAGTGTTCTAATGTAATTACGTGTTTCCTGACTACTGCTTATGTTGCAGAATACTGAGTAACCTGTGTGTTATGTGTGACTACTGCTAGTTTGCAGAGTAACTAATGTGTAACGTTCTGACAACTGCTAAGGTAGCAGGATAGTACTGTTATGTGATGTTGGTCTGATAATTACGTTGTGTACAATACAGTCTATTTTCATATAATCTGGTGTTGTGTTTCCTTGGTGGTGGGAATATTGCGTCACATGTATGTGTGTGTTGTGCAAACGCTTTACACATTGCCTCCGGGTTAAGCCTGACTGCTCGTGCCAAGCTACCAAGGGGGTGAGCAGGGGTTATCTTGGACATGTAACTCCCTTGCCCTGACTAGAGTGGGTAAGTTCTGCCTGGCTGAGGTGCATACCCTAGCCAACCAGAAACCCCATTTCTAACACTCAATAACTATTTTGCAGGCTTCTCACCTACATGCATCTGCATTTAATGCACACACCTCACATGAAAAATAAAATTAATCAGTGGGAAATGCATTGTTCTGGTAGGAAGGCTCGTTTGGTTTGTGCAATCACTTTAAATATATTTGTGTGTAACTGGAGGGAGGCAGATTTGAATCCTGGTTGGAACACTGGGGAACAGTGTCATGTATCGGAGTGCTATGAGGCACAAGCCTGTTACAGAAAGCACTGTGAAAAACTAAGTCATTAGTTAAAAAAATACCACGCATATTATAAATTGTCACAGTATAAAATAGGCTGCTGCAAAATGATACAGTGTTGAAGAGCTTACATTGTTTTCAGATCATAAATGTGTTATCAATACGCGATCAGACTGTACTGAAAATTCATTTTGTTCGGTTCCAAAAAAATTGCGCGTTTCATTACGGGTAACCCTTACACCGCCTCTCAAAAAAGATGGCTCTGACTCCGCGAAGCTTCAAATGATTGTACACAACTGTCACCCAAGCAGCCTTTCGATTCGCTCATTAACCAGCTGCGGCCTGGCCATGTATGCTTCTTTCAGGTAGCAAGCATCCGAGACAGACGGCGTGTTTCTACTCAGCCTGCGTGGCCCTCCTTCAGCTTCACTGTACAGGAGACCAGCTCCTTCGCTTTCAGACCGGGGCAAATCAGGATCGGCATTTACCGTTCAGGGGCGATGTTTTTAAGCAAAACGCACGGAAACTGTTTTAGTAAAATTAAGAAATGTTGGGAAAGTTGTTCTTCGTAAACCCGTCCACTGCAACTTCTGAGCCTGTGTATCTGTGCCCTGCGTATGTGTACCTGGGTATGTGTGAATGTGTGCCCATGACTGCTGTTTGTGCCTGCGTGCTCTGGCCGTGTGTCAGCATGTATGTGCATTACCTCCCGTCCCTCCCTCGCCTTCCTTTTAACCAATGAGGCCTCCCGCCTCCCCCCTAGACCCTCCCTTCCCCTTTCAAAACCCCCCCCCACCCTTATCCCCTCCTGTTCTTTTGTCTAGCCCACGCTAGACGGTTTTCTTTCCCTTTCTCACCTGCACGGTGGGGCCTGGAGGTCATCGGTGGAGGCACTCCTTGGGACGCGGAGCTCCGTGAGGAGTGCGCCGGCTGGGTCGCGTCTTTGACGAGCAGCAGGGCTGCTCGGGAAGCTTGTACTGGGGGCCGGCTGACGGAGTCTGCCGGCCCTCTGTGGCTGGGGCGTCGGTTTCCGGGTTTCCGCGCCGCGGAGCCGCGGGGAACTGAGGGACTTCGCTTTTGAGCTGCTCGTCAGGTAGGACGGGCGTTCTGCCCGTGGTTTTTTATGATTTTGGCCGAGGTAGTTGCCCTGAGACCTCACTGTTGCCAGGCAGGGGTACTCCCCTCATGTCCGGAGAGGTGGTGCAGGATTTGGTTGAGGTGGCTGTTACCAGGGCACTGCAGGCAGGCGTGGCCAGGTCTGGTCAGCCTAAGCTTGCGCACTCATCGATAGCGGCAAGGAAGTCCTCGTCGGAGAGTGAGGATGAGGCCCCATTGACGTCATCTGGGGGGAAATATGTTTCCAGAGACGAAATGTGGGAAGTGATGGCACATGTTCGGGACAATTTGGGTTTCCCAGTGTTTCAACCTACAAACTCGGATTCTCTTTTATTTCCTCAATATCAGACACCTTCGAAGTTTGCCATGCCTTTTTCAGGGACCTGTGAAGGATATGGTGTTTCGTGTGTGGAAGGATGTGGATAAGGCTCAGGTTCCACGTTTCCTTCAGAAACTTTACTTGCTTGAGGGTGAGGAGGTTTTACCTCCTTCAGTACGCCTGGATTCTATTTTGGCTACTCTGTTTGGCAAAACGGCAGTCAATCCGGAGGATTGTGTGCCTACGGATGCCACAGACCGTAAAGTGGATTCGGGTCTTAAGAGGGCTTTTGCTGCAGAGAATCTGGCGCTGAGGGCAGGTCTTTATTCTGCTTATGTGTCCCAGTCATTGGTACAAGACTTTGATAAACTGGCGGTGGCTGTACAGGAAGGGGCGGAATGTTCGGAGCTCCTGGCTGGTATGGAGCAGCAGGCCCGATAGTTGGCTGATGTGTCTTCTGATGTGGTCCGTACTTCGGCTCTGGCGTCTGGGTCTTTGTTTGGGGCTCGTAGGTCCCTCTGGTTGCGTTCCTGGAAGGCGGATCCAGGGGAAAAGGCAGCCTTGTTGAGCCTGCCGTTTGTAGGTCGTAGCTTGTTTGGTGAACAATTGCCATCCATGCTTTCCAAGGCATTTAAGGAGCGGAAGCATGCCTTACCGTATGAAGGGGGTTCTTCTTCGGGTAAGGGATGAAAGAAGCATTCCAGATCTTCTCCTACTAGGGATGCTAAATCCTTTTAATTTAGGAAACGGCGTTTCCAGCTGCGTTTTTCGCCTATGAAGTCGGCTCCTGCGACCCGGGGTGGTTTCAAGAGGGGGTCCTGACAATCTCTGTGGGCCTGGCAGAGGGCCGGTTGGGGGAAGACAGAGTCACTTTCTTTCAGTTTGGGAGGACAGTGTAAACAATCATTGGGTTCTAGACATTGTGAACAATGGTTATGTCATAGATTTTGTGAGGGTTCCTCCAGATTCAGGGGTACGTCCCACTCCTCTGCCTTCAGAGGGGTAACGGAGAAGAGCTTTTTTGGATGGAGTGCGGTACTTACTGGTCAAGGGAGCCATTTCCCACGTTCCGCTAGACGAAAGGGGCCAGGGCACTTTTTCGGTCTTGTTTCTTGTGCAGAAAGTTTCGGGGGATTTCAACCGGTGCTCAATCTATAGGAGGTGAATACCTGGATCAGGACAGTGCATTTCCGCATGCTGTCCGTTCAGACTATTTTTCCATTGGTCAGGCAAGGGGACTTTCTGGTGTCACTGGATCTACAGGATGCTTACCTACACGTACCTGTGGCAAGATCCTCTTAAAAGTTCCTGTGATTTGCTGTGGGTCGTGACCACTATCAGTTTTGCGTTCTACCTTTCGGTCTAAAATCTTCTCCTCGAATTTTCACAAAGGTGCTGGCTCCTCTGGTGGCTTTGCTTCATTCGGAAGTGGTGTTTCTGCATCCTTATCTGGCCGACAATTTTGATTCATGCTCAATCACGAGACCTGTTGCTGTGGCAGGTGGACCAAGTTCGGGGGGTCCTGCAAAACCACGGGTTTTTAATCAATTGGGAGAAGTCAGACTTAGTGCCGTCCCAGGATCTAGTTTTTCTGGGGGCTCGGTTTCAGAAACTTCCAGGGTTGGTGACTGTGTCAGAAACAAGGTTGGGTGTACTCCAGGCTTTGGTAGCATAGGTATTGTTGCTGTCTGCTCCCCGAGCTCTTCTATGGTTGCGGCTGCAGGGTCGTTTGGCATCGGTGATGTTTCTAGTTCCTTGGGCACGTTTCCATCTCCTGTGCTTGAGGACATGGTTCTTGAGAAGGTGGAGGACTGGGTTCCAGGGTCCGGATTGATTCACAGAGAGTTGCGATGGTGGTTGGATGCAGTCCACCTGAGGGTAGGGGTGTCTTTATCACCTCTGAGACCCGTGGTGGTGACGACGGATGCCAGCCTCTCCGGTTGGGGGGCATGGATGGGGTCGGCTCAGGTTCAGGGGTTTTGGTCCCCTCGGGAGGCGAGTCGGTCGTCGAATTGGCGCGGATTGAGGGCGGTATTCCTGGCTCTGGTCCATTTCCAGGATTCCCTGAGGAGATCAGCGTTTCTGGTTCGCACAGACAACTTAGTGGCCACGGCTTATGTCAATCGGCGAGGGGAGACCAGGTCAAGGGCTCTGTTCATTTTAGTCAGAGAGATTTTTGTGTGGGCTCAGGAGTGGGTTCCTTCTCTCAGGGCTACGTACATTCGGGGGGTGGTGAATGTTCGGGCGGATCTGCTGAGCAGAGTGATTCCTTCCTCTCAACTTTTCTCTCTCCGGAAGTCTCTGTTTCGGCATCTGGTTCGGCTTTGGGGTCTTCCAGTGCTGGATGTGTTTGCATCCGCCGGGAATGCGTAAGTGGATCGCTTCTGCTCCCGGTTTCGGTGTCCCCAGGCATGGGAAGTGGGCGGGATGTCGTGTCCTTGGCCACAGGGCCTTTTGTATGCGTTCCCTCCTTTTCAACTGCTCAGGGCGTTTCTGTTACGAGTGAGGGATCTGGGGTCCAGGGTTATCCTCATTGCGCCTCTTTGGCCGAGGGCGAATTGGTTCCCGTTGTTGTGGCTGATGGCGGCCGGGAGGATGTGGCCTCTGCCCCTTTGTCCGTCTCCCCTGGAATCTCCCTTCCTCCCATTGGGGTCATTGAGGAGGTTGCACTTGACGGCCTGGAAGTTGAACGACGGGGATTGACAGGTCTGGGGGTGCCTGTGGCTTTGGGTTCTACCTTACTGGCTTCAAGGAGCCGTTCCACTTTGCTTTCTTATGGTCGACAGTGGTGGGTGTTTTCGTCATGGTGCTTTAGTCGTGAGTTGGATCCTACCTGCGCTTCTATCTGTGAGGTGATGCAGTTCTTGCAGGACGGTGCTCATTTAGGGTTGTCAGTGGCTTCTCTTCGGGTACAGTGGGCGGCTATTCAGGCTTTCAGAGGTCCATGGCGTAATCTTCGGGATGAAGGGCGCTTGATGCCTAGATTTTTTCAAGTGTTTATTGATTTATTTCCTCGCCCGGTACGTTCTTTTCCTTCATGGGATCTGTCCTTGGTTTTGGATGTGTTGACGGAGGCCCCTTTTGAACCATTGGGGGTCTGTGATTTGCGCCATCTATCTTTGAAGACGTTCTTTTTGGTTGCCATTACTTCGGCTCGTCGGTTGGGGGAATTGGGGGCATGGGCTTGTTCCTTTCCTTTTTGTAAGATTTTTCACGAGCCGTTTGCGTTTGTTGGATGTACGCAGGGTTTTGTTGGAGTATCTGCGGGTGGTGGCTCCTTTTCGTAAAGGGGATTCACTGTTTGTTTCTTTTGGTCCGGATCGCAGAGGTGAATAACCTTCCACGGCTTCCTTGAGTCGGTGGGTGAGCTCTTTAATTCTATTGGCCTATTCCTTGAAAGAAGTGGGTCCTCCTCAAGGGATTCAGGGGAGATCTACCAGAGGCATGGCGGCTACAGTGGTGGAGCTTCAGGGGACGTCTGTGGTGGAAATTTGCAGGTCCGCCTCTTGGGCTTCTCCTTCGACGTTTGTGCGTCATTACAGGCTGTCGGACTTGGACAGTTTGGAGTCGGTGTTAGGTCACCGGGTCTTGTCCTCTAGGAGGTAGTTTTTGGGATGATCTTGGTGCAGGATGTTACGTAGAGGTCTTGCAACTCGATGTCCGTCTCCTGTGTGTTTTCTTGCTATGTCTCATTGGTTAAAAGGAAGGCGAGGGAGGGACGGGAGGTAATGCTTCCATTTTCTTACGATAATGGCATTACTCCTAGTCCTACTCCCTCATCTTCCTTTTCCGTTCCCTCCCACCCTCCCGGTACGGACTGTCCGAGTTGCAGCTTGGGCTTGGTTTTTGTACAGGAGGGGATAAGGGTGGGGGGGGGTTTGAAAGGTGAAGGGAGGGTCTAGGGGGGAGGCGGGAGGCCTCATTGGTTAAAAGGAAGGCGAGGGAGTAGGACTAGGAGTAATGC
The DNA here is from genome assembly GCF_031143425.1 of Pleurodeles waltl. Lineage (NCBI taxonomy): Eukaryota > Metazoa > Chordata > Amphibia > Caudata > Salamandridae > Pleurodeles > Pleurodeles waltl. Next base: position 643,408,755 of record NC_090445.1, on the reverse strand, counting down.
CATTATCGTAAGAAAATGGAAGCATGATACTGCACTTGGTTGTCTGTACGCCTCTTTGTAGACATGCGTAGACGCGTGCGTGTGTCTGCATGCATGTGCACGGTTTTGCAAGCATGTCTGTTAGTATGCCCTTTTAAGCATATGCGTGAGTTTCATGGGCTCGTGCGCACCATTTCCCAGTGCCAACAAAACAAACACAATGTTTGTATTAGAGAAGCTGTTGGGAGCGCTGGTTTCATCTGATAGGCAGGCTTAAGATTCAAAAATTCAAAAATGTTTTCATTGCCTAGAGACATATCTTTGCTCGTTAGGAAAGCTCAAACATTCACAAAAGTAATGACCGGCGTATCCGTGACTTATTCGTTAAAGCACTTCTGCCTTGCATATTAATTACTCACTACCAGAAAGCACCTTCCATTCATTGTGTTATTTGTAGCTTCCTACAAACGTTTGCTTTCTTATAATAATTTTATATATTAGCTGAAATACTGTCAGCAATTCAGTTTTACTGAGAAGTGAATATTGGAAGTTTTGTCTTCATAACTGTAATGTTGGAGCAACCACACAAATGACAAGAGCTTATTTCACTCTTTTAACAATAATGACCCAGGCCTGAACCAGCATGTGAATGAGGTACATGCATGAGTGACTGAGCACCTTTTTAGGATACAAGTAGTGTGAATCATTTGTTAGTTTGTCTCTGTCCATATAATTTGTTGTAAAAGCTGTAGAGTGAATCACACCTAGTGCTCTGCTGTATTAATATAATAATATGAAGACCTGGCTTTTCCACTAAGACCCTGGCAGCAGACCCGGCCCCTGGACATCCTCATGAGCGACAAATGCGCCCTACAAATCTTATTGATTGAATGGACTTCAAAACTTTTCCACAATTTATGAACCTCGTGGTCTCACTATACATAGGGGGTGATAAGCATGAGTAAATCTGTGATATTTCTGAGAGACCCCCAAAGAGCTTCACGAGTTAAGAGTTACAATGCAATTAACATTCGGCACTCTACTAAACAGATCACTCTGTGGGGTACTTATTGCGCATATTATTAGCTCTTAACTGAATATGTTGCAAGAGCGCACACCCAGTGCTAAACCGACCTGGATGGGACATGATGCACAGTCCACTCAATGGCCCTTTCAAGCTGGCCCATCTGGAGTGCCAGGCTGCCTGAAAAGGCCAGTCCAACTCTGAGGCAGCCCTGGTTTTACAGTTAGGAAAAGTAGTGCCCCACTGGACATTGTTTGTAGAAGATGGAGAGAGCTCAGTGGGCTCTTGTATGTAATAATATGAGTGGGTGGAATGTGTGGGTAGTTCTTCTTCTATCTCATGAGTGGGATGGGCAGAGCTTGTTTTGAGGAATCAATAGCACCTCTCTCTTTCGATGTTGCTCAGACTAAGGGGGTTATTACAACTTTGGAGGAGGTGTTATTCTGTCCCAAAAGTGGCAGTAAAGTGACGGATATACCACCAGCCGTATTACGAGTTCCATAGGATATAATGGACTCGTAATACGGCTGGTGGTATATCCGTCACTTTACCTCCACTTTTGGGACGGATTAACACCTCCTCCAAAGTTGTAATAACCCCCTAAGTGTTTGAACCCCAAAAATATAAATTATGAAGGCAACCATCATACGCTGGCAGCTGAGCTCCAAAATACTGAAATAAATGAGCACTGGTAAGGCCAATATGTCTTTGCTGTTAATGCTTGCAAACAGCACTTAAGCATGTTGGTGTTTGCATCCATTAACACATTAATCCTGACCCAGTGTCTTTGGCAAAGCTTGTTCTTAACTTGGCACAGGTGTGGTTTCTTCAGAAGCAAATACCTGCCACAGTGACCAACAACTCCACCACCCTGCCCTCCGTCCTTGCTTCATGGAAGTCAATCAGTAGCATAAAGATGACATCACATGAATGCTCACTGCCTGCTTGGGATCATAGAAAAGGGCCATGTGTCTTCTGATCCAAGTGGCACTTTCAGACATAAATGCAACAACATCAATGAGTATCCTCTGTGCACTGCAGCCATTTCTAATGTCCCCACTTCACCTGTCCATCTGCACACACATACCCGTGGAGTGCACTGATGCCTGCAACTCCAGCAGCAGCTGCAAGACACCTATCACAGAATTCTACAGCTGTTAGTAGACTGATGGTACAAAGTAATTTAAACACTAGAGGTGCAAGCATGCATCCCTCCATCAGTCCAGAGCGCGAGTTCTGTAGAGAATATGTCATTTAAAGCACACGTTGAAACATTAATCTTACTCGTATTCACAGGTACTTGACTGAATTTACAATAGAAGGAATATCCATTGTCTGATGAGCTACAGAAGAGGTTGCCATAGTTCTTCCAAAGCAACTGCAGCATTTGCTTCTTGATGACTTCAATGTTGACGCTACACACTGTGTGTAACAATTTCACTGTTTATTGTTGTGAGGTAGGAGTATCTACATCTTCCTGCAAGCTTGATTCATAACTTAGACTGTCCAACCCTCATAGTGCCCCAATCAATAGCATTTTAAAAAGGAAGGCCTGTAAAACTCTTTAAGTTTACTGAATTTCAGTATAAAGTTCAATAGGGGCAAGCATTTCAATCACAGGAGATGTTGAATTTTACCATTCGAAAGTGGCCATAAGCTGTGTCAGAATGGTAAACTTAAAAAAAAGCCGAAATTGCTGCTGGTGCATCAGGCCGCATGCATCTTGTGCAGAGGCAGCAACACATGCGCATTCACGTGCGTGCATACAACACATGGTGGCCATCATGAAATTAAACCTTTCTAAAACTGCTGCTGAGAGCTTGCATACTTGCGCACAGTGTCATGCCCTGTGCATCTGTCATGATGCATGGTAACCACTTTTGCTTTTATAAATTTTATAGTTACAACTCTGCCAATGGCCATGTTAAAACAGTAAAATACAAACCACTGGCAAAGCCAATACATCGCCAGTAGTAGCCTGTTAAAAGTGAGACCTACGGACTTTGCCAATGCTTGTTTTTGTTTTTGCATGCGATTTGGTAGACAAAGATAGCTAAATCTAGACAGCATTAAAGAATACATCGCGCCCAGTTACATGAAAATGATTCACAGTTCAGCACACCCAAGCTTTGAGGTCTGCACAATAGGGTAGCCCTTTTAGGGGTTTGCAAGTGAGTGCTTCCTAGATATATTTGTTGGCATGCACTTTTGCAATAAAATCAAATCTTTTCGATTTGGCCCACTTTGTGAGTCAATGCATGTGAAATAACAGTGGGTGATTACACTCTGGCCTGAAATAAACGACAGGTCTTCTTGCACATATTAAAGCCGATGCTCATCTTGCATGTGTTGGACTGTCCCAGATCTACCGGCCTTTCAGAGCCAGGTCTCTGCAAGGAGTCTGGTTCCCCAGACTGGTGGCCTGTCCCTGTCGCATTTCCGACCAGACACTACGTATCTGCAGTGTAGGCCCAGCACCAATAGCGTGGTGCCTGCATCAGATCTC